>NC_061114.1:4794756-4814745 GCF_002878395.1 Capsicum annuum | reverse complement strand
GTGCCTTGTTTCTTTTATTAACTATTGTTGTGTTATCCCATGGTGTTGTTTCTATCTTTTTTATACTGTTATCTGTCTTGAGCTGGATGTCGATTGGAAACAGCCTTTCTACTTCGACATCTAGCTCAAGACAGATAACAGTATAAAAAAGATAGAAATAATACCATGGGATAACACAACAATAGTTAACAAAAGAAACAAGGCATCCACAGTAATGTTATCGAGATAGTTATCCTGGTGTTATCTTCTCAAAACTCTCTGTTGATGTTCCTTCTTCATCTTCCCTCTTCATTTGTAGGAATTTTGTCATGTCCTCTGCTGTCACAAATGCTCTGTTTTGAATTAGAATTATGGAAATGTTGCACTTTCTGAAAAATTTCTGAGAGTAGTTCTTGATGTCTTCCGCTTGAATATCTAGAAGTCAGAAAGTAACTTAATTCTTTTCTCTTTTTCCATTTGATAAAAAGGGTAAAATTAGAATTACTTACTTCGAATTAGATTTGTGGGTTAATTAAATGAACTGCACCTTCATATAGAAAGTGCTGCAGGGAATGGGAAAGGTCAATAAGTTCTGGTTTATATTTAAAACAAGAACTAAGGAAAACATGATGAAAAGAAATATTTAAGAAAACATGTTCGTATTGTAATGTTCCAGCAAACGCTCAGTAACACTGCAATCATGCAGAAAACTATGCATCCAATCCAGAACATACTCTCGTTCCTCTGTCAATACCTCTTCTTTGATTCCCTGGCCTTTCATTAGATCAACCTAAGTAATGTAACCAAAAGATTATTTAGTGGTTCCGTAAGACATATATTCAATAACTCCCGTTTTAGAAACATCACAATTGTTTCGGCCTAGGAAATTTTCTTTGATACCATGAAATCTAGTTTGAGCAGTTTAAATAATGTGAACAGAAGTAAATTTAGTTTGATCTCTATTTAGACTGAACGAGGGTTGACCGTGCAAGTACGAACCCAACATTTCACTTTTTAAAATGCTTACTGCTTTGCAGTTAGGTCAATAGACTATGTTACTACAACCAGTTATGTTACCATCGCCATTACCGTCACCAACAGATGATCAACCACCACTAGAAACACCTAGATGTTTCAAAAAGCGGATAACAAATTACCTCAAGAAAGAAGGTTGGTAAGAGCATCATTGTTTCATGTTCGTCGCATTCTATCCAAATGACATGTGTGTTGCGTTTTGGTGACCGAAACTCCATCTGTCCCCACTTCATCCTTGGAAATTTTCCTTTTAATTTGTTGAGCAAATTTCGCACTAGCAGGATACTTTTGTAGTATCTAGACACATCGTCCAGACTTTCAATCTCTTTTTTTTCCAAAATACATCTCAGCTTGCCCCAACTTCAAAACACATGAAAAATGTAGTAAAAGAAAAAACTTAATTAGCAAGACATTATCCTGAAATTGGCAAATGTGGGAATTCGAAATTCTAACAATGATTAGACAGATTGATGTCCCACAATGAGCATGCAACATTTGGATGAATTAGCTCTTAGGTACCTTTACAGTTATGGGATCTACGTGGGCAAACCACCTGGGCTCATCCCATTTTTGAAAAAGGAATGGTAGAATCTGTCGTTTTTGACTTTTTCTTCTTGCTTGCGAAATATTGTTTAATCCATAAAACTAGTTCATCAGCATGATATTGAAGAGGATAAAGAAAAGAATGATTAGAACTTTTGAGTTGATTTCCTCTCTAAATTGAAAAAGTTTAACTCGAACATGTAAATCCCCCACAACAACAATGAACATTTTGCTGGGAATATAATTTTTTTATAAAATTTCCTTATAGCTGCGTCTGATAAAGCTTCCATTGTGCCATAGACTGACTTAGCATACTGTAAGCATTAATTAGCGAGTATCAACATGGTGCTTGAGATCTACAATTAAAATTGTGAATCATGTAAACTAGTTAATAGAAACATATATCCCTGTGTTCATACATGTAGGAGTATAAAACTTGCTTACGGATTCTACACGGTGTGATCATTTTCGTTATACTTCTTTTTTCGCGCTCGATTAAATCTGAAGCAAAAGTTAACTGCAAAATAATACAAAAAAAAAAGGTGACAAATAAGATTATACATTTAAAAACTTTTATACAAACAAACCTTCCTAGCAATTTTTGCCATTGCCCCAAGTACTGATTGAACCTCCTCATAGTTCTCAGCGGAGAAATCATAATAAGTTTCTTCGTGAGTTGTGAGAGAACTCCTAGGCCTGAAATGTCTGAGAAAAGTGGAAGCAAGGTTAGTAACAACCAATGCAGCACCCGGCCTGTTGGTCAAAATGCTCACAATCTGACCTGAAAAAACCCACAAAATTGAAGTATTATTACTAATATATTTATCGTTCACATAAATATGGAGTATATACTTCTTCTAATTTCCTATTTTATACAATCGCTATTGCAAGTACCCTAGATCTATACGAGCTAACAAAATTTTTTCAAAAAAATGTAAGTTCAAGTCAGTCTCGAGATTAAAAAACTACACATTGTAATTTTTGCATATCCGGACTTAACAGCCTTAAATCAACTTGTTTTTGATTTGTTCGCTTGATAAGATAGGTTAATCCATTTTCAAGTACTTCGTGTCTGTAAGGCTCAAATGGAGGTAAGCGAACTCTCTCTCTTTCAACCTCCGGTGTAATTGGAGGAGCTGAGGGAATACTACTATCAGTGGAGCCACCTCCTCTCCGCCTTCACAATCCATGTATTCTCCGGAAGAAGAAGACCCTGAGTGCCAACGAGCCGGTGACGAAGACATTGTCACCGCCTAATTGTATTGCGTAGTGTCTAGAATGGTTACAATCCCCAAGTAATAGAGTTTCAGTATTTTTTTTGAAAATAAAAGAGAAAGAAAAAGTTGTCCTGAATAGATACTTAGTAGCTGTTTGGTCATAAACCTAAAATTTTTTGAAATTGGAGTTGGAGTAGTATTTGGACACATCTTTTTTGATTTTTTTTTTACTTTTGAAAATTTTTTTTAAATATGATTTTATGTCTCAACTTTTACAAACTATCAAAATCATTCAATTAAAATTTACCATTAACAGAAAAAGAATACAATTCGTCACTTTTATAAAAATAATTATATATACATGATCATATTTAATGAATTTCAATTATGGCATATATAATATTTACATTAATAGTCGTTTTCTCATATTTGAAAATTTTAAATATGAATGTTATCTTAACAAATCACTGTTTCCTATTTTTAAGGTAACAAATATTATCTTTCAAACAAATTTATTTTTTTAGAAATTTATTTTCTTTATTTTCCGCTCCTAAAAAATAGGAAATGATGAGTTGTTATTAAATTTTAGTATGCCGCTAATTTATTTCTTTAATTTTCTTATCCATAAAAGACTTTACTGTATATGAATAAATTATTTTTATGTAAAATATATTTTACATATTTATGGTATATTATATCATATACCATAAATATATAAAAAATTTCAGAAATAGCAACTATAGAGCCTTAATTGTAAGTTTTATAGCAAACCTTTCAAAATTACAAAAAATAGCAATATGTATTTTGTATTTGATTAAACTATTGCTAGTTAAATACATATACAATTAAAGATTTTATTCCCATTTTAACTCCAATCCGTTTCACTTTAATATGGGAAAAACGGTTCCTTAATTTAAGGAACATTTAATTTGACAGATTTCTTAACCTTTTACAGATATCTTTTCCTTTAATAACTCTATTTTAACCACAACCATTATTTTACAGAAACATAATTCAAAATTGAAAAACGTTTTTCATAATCTGCAACTCATATCAATTTAAAAAAAAAAACGACTGCTTCCAAAATTTATGTGCATCGTCTAATGTTTTGAGAAGAGTTTGATAAGACAACGCTGCAAATACAGGTATCAATAAACAAATATGATTTTTTTTGTGAATTTTTGAACTATATTTGTGAAAATCGCTGAAAAAATCGTAACAACAATGGTTTGATCAATTCTCGAACAAAATGGTTTGATCGATAATTTCTTTTTACAAATTAGAGTTTTTCATCACGTTATGTAGGTTGAATATTGATATACAATTGTTACAGTTTATTTTGTATTTTTTTTTCGTTTCAATTAAACAATTTTTTCTTGTTTATTTCGTTTCGAAGTTTTGTATCTACTAATAAGTTATTGTGTCAAAGGGCTCGTACATTGTTGACCTGTAATAATTGTTGATGCAAGTTATCTCAGAAAATTGTGTACTGGTACTTTTGTAACTGCTTATACCATGGATGAAACCGTAAGTCCTTCTTATATATGCATTTAACATTACATATACTGCCAGCTATATGTATTTGTAAAATACATATGCAGTCTGTCTATGTGATCACTGGTATTTACTTTTATGTAGTTCAATTTACATATGCTGCCAGCTATATGTATTTAAAAAATATATATGCACTCTGTTTTAAGTGTTTGACTGCATTTTTTTTTTTTAAAATATGAAGGCCATATATTTCTAAACATACATATTGAGACATGCGATATACATATGCAGAGTTGGTAAAATACAATTGCTAAACTGGAACAATTACAAATGTCAAATGAATAATTGTTGTTATAATTTTAATTTTATTTTAATAATTTCAGGTTATACTAGCCTCAGAGTATGTTTATATAGTACACGACAAGGATAAAAATTTTATCATTTGCCTTAAGAAAAAAAAATTCTTGTCATGCATTCCAATAGGACGAGATACCGTGTGTGCATGCTTATGAAGTACTTGATAGCAAGAATTTTCAAAAGGGATCATATTACTCTGACCTATACAAATCAAAAACTGTGTCAAGAACGTATGATCTTCCCATTTATCCTATACCACACAAAGATGATTGAGTGATTCCACAGGAGATATTGAAGGAGATAGTTTTGCCCCCAAAATACAAGCGACCCCCTGGAAGACCTTCAAAGAAGGATCGTGAAAAGTCGGAAAGAGATATGTTCGAGAAGAAAAACAAAAAATATTGTAGTTCACGTGAATTTAAAGGTCACAATTGACGTTCATGTAGGAAATATAATAAATGATAAGTTTACAGATGTATTCAGTTCAAAAACAATTTTTTTTTCATTGATTATTTTATGATTCTAAATTTTGATACAAACTTTTGATGATGTTGACTTTTTGTAGTTAAATTGTTGCAAATGTTATCATTATGAATATATTTTATAAGACATATACCATTATTTATTTATACATAAAAGAGTGTACACCACACAAGTCAATTTTTTGGGTATGAAAAATACATATGAGATTCTAATAAAAACGTATACCGATCTATAAAAACTAAAAATAAGTTAACATATATTTATGTAATAAATAAAAATGATTAAAAATACATTTAATGACTTATCAATTACATAATCAGAACTTGAAATCCATTTATTTATTTTTTTAAAGAAAACATATGAAATAATCATAAATAAATATGCATTATTCATAAATATATACAAATAACTATGTATGTATACATCATAAATACATATGCTTCATAAAAATATATAGACTTATGCAAAACAATACAATAACTTTATATTATTCGAAAGTATATGTGCATAACTGAAAAAAATATATATGCATTACAAAAAAATATATATTCATACAATGAAAAATATTATATGCAAGCTCAACTTACCTTATATGTATTACAAAAAAATACATATGCATACAATGAAAAATACGAATACACCATTGAAAAAACATATGATGACTAAAACATATATATTCATTACTGAAAATTATACTCAAAACTGAAATCACATATTCATACCAAATATGTGTACTAATAACATAAAGTAAGATCGAACAATTCTATTTTAGAAGCATAACGATAAAAAATCTAACAATCACATAAAAAAATATTAAGATATTATCTTTCAACTATATCTTAGTCCTCCTAAAGTCCAATGTTGCCAAATGCAACAAATACAAATAAACTTCAAATATCATGCACTTCAGTATCTTCTCTTAGCCCAATATCCCTAGGAGACCTCAGTGGTGCTTCATCATCACTTTCAGCCTTCTCATCTTCTTTCCTCGAAGCATAATTTCACAACATTAAAATATATCTCGTGCGAAGAAGATCTGGATCAAAGTCAATATTTGGAATATAGTCATCAAAAGTAAGGCACTCAGCATATGTCACCATATGTAAAAACTTAGAACAAACAAATACAAAATACATATCTAACCCGTAGCACATGTATTACATATAATTACAACATACAAAATACATATCTTAAAAATAACAAATACATATCTCCACACTACAATTCTATATCTTAACAATAACTCTCACATAAACAGATAATTTATCAAATGTATACATAAAATACATATATGATCATACAGTCCAAAAAAATTAAAATATAAATGCATAAAATTTTATGAACACATGAATGGTTCAAAATTTAAGTTACCAAGAAAAGAATACAATTGAACATCAAATACAAATCTTCTCATTAACTAATACAAATATTCTACACATATCTTAAATACAAAATACATATATTAAATATGTTATATATAACAAATACAAATGTTATCAGTAACAAACCTAAATACAAAATACATATCTTAAATATATAACAGATATATATCATCCCATTAGCAACTGTAATTTCATATCTTAACAAAACTCAAAACTACATACACATCTTATAAATTGTATATATAAAATACATATATGAACATGTTGTCCAGAAATTATAAAATTTTACAAATAGAAAAATACCTCTTCCACTTTTACTTCTTCAGATTCATAATCAGATAAAAAACAGGACTTGAAATTTGACTAGATTCTCCTTTTTTATCCGACTTTCTCTTTTTCATCGATTTTTAAATTTTTGTGGATTTTAGGGATGAAGATTTTCTCAATGCTTTCCGTTTCATGATTTCCACAATATTTTATGGATCGTTACGCTAATTCGATCTCACCTCTACTTTGCTAACACCTCCCTTAGACTGAAAATTAATAGAAATCAAGTTAATTTCTTCATCTTGTGTTAAACCAAGACTAAATGATGGTAGTTCATCGGACCTAAAATTCATCGGTGGAATCCCACTAACTGAACTACTACGATTTGTATGTATTGGCATTATCGCGTAACTCCAAAAATTTCAAACCGCAAAAAAAAAAAAATCGCATAAGAAGGTTGAAAAATGCCGAAATTATTTTACAAAAAAGAAGTTATATGAAAAAAAAATAATACGCATTAACTTTAAAATCATCTTCCCTTAATTATTGGGGAACAAGTTTATCTTAAATTAGAGAGCAAATAGCGATTTTGAAAAAAAAAAAGTTAAAATGGAGGAAACTGAAATAGGTAAATTGCTTGAAAATACTACGATTTGTATGTACTGGCAGTATCGCGTAACTCCAAAAATTTCAAACCGAAAAAAAAATTGCAGAAGAAGGTTAAAAAATGCCGAAATTATTTTACAAAAAGAAGTTATATGAAAAAAAAAAATAACACGCATTAACTGTAAAATCATCTTCCCTTAATTATTGGGGAATAAGTTTATCCTAAATTAGAGAGCAAATAGAGATTTTGAAAAAAGAAAAACGTTAGAATAGAGGAAACTGAAATAGGTAAATTGCTTGAAAATAGGGTAAATTGCTTGAAAATAGGTAAAGGAAAAGTAATTAGTGGAATCCAAAAATAGGTAAATTGCTTGAAAATAGGTAAAAGAAAAGCAATTGGTGGAATTCACGTGCTTGGCTCTAGAAAAGTCAAAATATTGCTAGTTTTGACATAAGTTGTAATTTTGAGAAATTTTTGTTATTAATTGTAATTAAGATCTTAAGGTTGCTAGTTTCTGTAATTTTTCCTATATAAATATGCTTAGTATGTTTCTTTATACTTTGTATAATTATATATGTGTATATAATATATATATATATACATGGTATAAACTTCATATATAACATACTTTATATATTTATGTTATAAATATGCTTAGTATGTTTCTTAGTAATTTGTATACTTATGTATGTATGTATATGATATATACATGGTATAAACTTTATATATAACATATTTTATATATTTTTGTTATAAATATAATACCTTATATATTTATGGATATAAATATAATACTGTGTATAAAGATACCAAGTTTTATGGTATATAAAGGTAGCAGTTGCAGTTTAAAGTATAAATATTAAATTGGACATATTTTTTAATGAAAAATATGTATCACTGATTTATATTTTTAGCATATATATGGTATAAACTCTTTATATTTGAATAGTATAATAAAGATGTACACAATATAATATGTATAATCAAATTAAAAATGAGAATAATTTATGGCAGTGGTAAACTAATCTGCTACAACTTTATTAATTTCATAAATATAGAAAACGATTATCCATTATTAATTACACGACTATAATTTCTTAAACATCCGTATCACAACAGAAAAATTATTATTATTATTATTATTATTATATTTTAGTAATTAGGGTCATTAGCAGTAAAATAATGTCTTAAATAAGGGAGAAAATTAAATAAGGGAGAAAAATAATGATGAGAGAGAAAAAGAGATATACATTAATTAGGATAAAATTAAGTTTGAAATTATAATTATCTTATTCTTTAAAACTGCTATATACGTAATATTGAAAAAATAATGTTATAAGGAGAGTTTTATGTAAAAATTTAAAAGATTGAGATTATATATAATAATAATAATAATAATAATAAAAGTTGAAATTGGAGTTGAAAAATTGTGAAAATACCAAAAATCTGTTTTTCCTTTTCAGAAAAAATTTTCGAAATCATTTTCTAAATTTTCATGGCCAAACACCACAATTTTCAACACCGAAAAATTTTTTCAAAAAAAAAAAAAGAAAAATTTTCATGGCCAAACAGGTCCTTATTATTTTCAAAATTGTTTCAACATTGATTTAACCTGTCATAAACTCCAATACTGCGTTATTTCAAAATACTTATCAAATTTTCTAAAGTCAAATGATATCAACTTTTATTAATATTTTATAATATATATTTCATTATATGAAAAGAAAAAAGCTTAGTTTTGTTGCTTAAATTTTTTTAACAATAATTTTTAGCATTATTTAATTACTCGTATTTATCCGACTTTTTTTACAAACTAATCACAATTATAAAAATCTACACACATCCCTATTATCCTCCTGTGTGCATTTGTTTACTATACAATTTTCCTCAATTAATTTTTTAAACTAGTTTGTAGAACAGTGATTAGACAACTTTATTATATGGGGTAGTGTGTTGCACAGTTAATAACGTTTAAGAAATGAGAATATGTGAGAGGTGTTTAAGAGCAACAACAACAATATACCCATATATTCCCACCAAGTGGGATCTGGGTAGGGCATGTGTACGTAATTCATGCCACTATCTCAACTGTGAAATAGAGAGGTTGTTTTCGATAGACCCCCGACTTAAAATAAAGTAATCTAAAATAAGATAAGGAATAGCAATAAAATAAGAAGATATACTAGAAATTAACATACTCAATAATACCCAAAGTAAGATACTTGATGTATACACCAAAACATATAACATTCTAACTCAGATTAATCTTCTACTCTAATTCGCCTCCTCCACAACTTCCTATTTAGAGTCATTTCTCGGTAAGCTGAAGCTGCTACATGTCATGTCTAATCACTTTCCTCCAATATTTCTTCGGTCTAATTTGTACGACTACAAAGCATCGGCATTCTAATTTGATTAGATTAAAATCAATGGAACTGTTATCTGGCTTTTCGACAGATTAAGGCTTGGTAGTGTTTATTGTAGTATTAGTCTTGTTTTTATAATGTCTTGCTTTTGATTCTATCATAATCTTTTTTTTAAGTGCTTCAGTTATTGCACGATTTTGTTGTTGTTACTGTTTATATGATGAGGAGATACACAAGTGTCTAGTACAAATGTGCGAGAAGTTGTCTATGGATGGACTCAGAAAAGGTAACTTAGACTGAAGAAATATTAGAAAGAGGTGATTAGACAAGATATGGACGGTAGCAGCTTACCGAGGACATGACCCTAGATAGAAAGGTGTATAAAATGCGTATTAGGGTTGATGGTTACGAGGTCGAGTGCATTTATGCTAGAAGATAGGAGAGATCCTTATTAATTAGTAGTCGTAGTGATATGCTAGTAGTTTTTTGTTTTTAGACCTCAATCTTGTTAATATATGTTTTTTCGAGTAGATCGCTTGTAGTATTTTGTGGTAGTATTATTCTGCTGCTACCGAGGGTCAATAGGAAACATCCTTTCTCCATCACCAATGAGATAGTGGTATTGACTGCATATACTCTATCATCCTCGAACCCCACGGAATAATCGAGTATGTTGTTATTGTTACAAATAATAATGATAATATAATTACTAAAATCATATTGGTTACATTTGAAGCTATTTCTAACAATCACACTGCCCTTAAATAGAATTAAGGCATAATACATAAAAATGATCCTAACTTGACATCAAATTATAACTTTGATCTTAAGTTTTGATAGTGCACAAATATGACTTTTAACTATTCCAAATCTGAGCAAATAAACACCTCTATTTTGCAACTTAGGTGTGTGTGCTTCACTTGCTATGATGTGGATTAATAATCCAATCATACGATGCCACTTAATTAAAAGGGCAGAGCCACGTAATATTGTATATATCAATATATATAAAATCAAATACACAATTATGCCTATACACGTATCTTTATTTAGGCCAAAAATAAAATATAATTAAAAGAGTTAAGTCCTCTTAGCCTAAAAAGATATTTCAAGTCCGGATAAAATACCTGTGAAGTCCACATTTGTTGAAGTCGTCTTAACAACACTTTTGAAGTCCGGAGAAAATTTCCCAAATCTTTGTCTCAATTGACCATAAATGTTGAAATTTTCCATCAAATCTGCATAAATTTATGGTGTTTTCAGTTATTTATCCTCAATTTCGAAAGGAATGTTTTGTGCCTTTTTCAATTTTAGAGTTAGGGTTTTTTGCATGATAGGATTTTAGAGTTAGGGTTTTCAATCTAGAGTCGTTTTCAGTTTTTAATAGAGTTTTCATCAGCTGATATTACTTTTTCTCACAGATTATGGGTCATATTATTGCATTTTTTCATCATGAAGGTCGCTTTTACAAGGGTCGGTACCTAATGTTTTGTTTGAAATAGACAAGGACCATTTTTCTTTGACTGAATTGAAGTCTTTTGCAAATGACATTGGGTATGAGGAAGTTGGAGCCTTTTATGTTGAAGATCCTGCCACCTATAGATTTGTCAAGTTGGAAAGCGACAACCAGCTATATAATTGTGTTAAAGAATTACGGAGTGGTTCAACTTTTAAGTTATTTTTAAAGCATGTGCCTATTTTTAGATGTGCCTCTAGGGCTTCACATCTAAAAAAGCTTATAAATGAGGCGGCTGGTTCTGAGCAAGTGCCTCAAGAGGAAAATAATGACTTCAATGAGTTTGAAGAGAAACTTTGATTGCATTCCTGAGGAAGATGATAGTGAAATTGATGATGAATTGAGAGGTTTTAGAGAAAATCTAAGACAACAAAAGAAAAGTGAAGCTTCAAAGCCAAAAAAAAAAAGAAGAGAAAAGATCTTCCAAGTATCAAGAGGTTGAGCTCGGAGAAGCTGGCATAGATAAAGGATTTGAAGACATTTTCAGGGACAAAACAGTCTGGTACAGTGGTAGATTGGGTGGCGATGAAGAGTTCATTGGTTCATCGGATGAACCAATTGAAGATAGTGATGAAGAGTTAGACGTTTTAGCACAACCAGGTGTTGATTTACCATCAAGAAGAAAAAGCAGAAAATCGAGGTATGATGATTCTTCTGCCATTACCTTTTTTGAGTTGGGTATGATATTTGAAAATGCAAAAGGGTTTTAAAAAGCTATAGCTGATTATGCTGTCCAAGAGAAGGTTCAATTGAAGATAAAACCCAATGAACCCAACAGAATAAGGGTAAGATGTGTAGGAAAGTGTGTAGGAAGGTGTGCTTGACAAATTTTTGCAAGTTTGGATAAAAGAACAGGAAATTTTTCTGTAAAGAAATATTATCCTGTTCATAAATGTGTTACAAAGAACAAGAATAAGTTATGCTCAGCTAAATATGTGGAGAGGAAGATGAGGGACAGAATAATATCTCATCCCGACATTCGCGTTTATAAGCTTCAAGAGATACTAAAAATTGAATGGGGATTACATGTAGGGAGATCAATATGTTACAAGGCAAAATTCAATGTTATTAGCAAGTTCATGGGTGACTGGAAGCTTGAGTTTTCAAAGTTATTAGATTATGCAGATATGATTAAGAGGTCAAATCCAGGGACTTCTTGTTGGGTAAGATCTGATAATGAAACTGTACCGGGCAAACACATACTCAAATACTTCTATGTTTGTTTTGCCGCATTAAAGAATGGATGGCTAGAAGGTTGTAGGAAGATCATTGGGTTGGATGGATACTTTCTAAAGGGTGCTTGTAAAGGAGAATTGTTAGTGGCAGTTGGAAAAAATGGAAACCAACAAATGTATCCAATAGCTTGGGCAGTGGTTGATCAAGAAACTAAACACTCTTGGAGTTGGTTCTTAAGTTATCTCATTCAAGATTTGCAACTTGGTGATGGAGATGGAATAACAATCATGTCGGACATGCAAAAGGTATGATTGATCTCATTTAAGATTTTAAGTCGTTGTTGTGATTTTTGTAAGCTGTTTTGTGTATGATTTGGGTGGACTGTTTCTTACATTTATGAACTGACTTGTATATATATTATTTGGGTGGACTGTTTCTTACATTTGTGAACTGATTTGTGTATGATTTGTGGACTAATTTGTATACTATTTTGGTGGACTGTTTCTTACATTTGTGAACTGATTTGTGTATGATTTGTGGACTGATTTGTATATTATTTTGGTGGACTGTTTTTTACATTCATGGACTGATTTGTGTATGATTTGCATATGCTTTGTGGACTGATTTGTGTGTGTTTGAGCTATGATGCTTGTGAATTATATAGACTGGTTGTGTATATTTGTGGACTGGTTTGTGTATGTATGTGGATTGGTTTAAAACTGATTTATGTATATTTGCGGACCGATTTGTGGACTAATTTATGTATAGTTGTGCTATAATTTTTGTGGACTGATTTATGTATATTTGTGGACTGACTTAAGTTGTTTTTTGTGGACTAATTTGTGGACTGATTTATGTATATTTGTGGACTAATTTGTGGACTGATTTATGTATATTTGTGGACTAATTTGTGGACTGATTTATGTATATTTGTGGACTGATTTGTAGACTAATTTATGTATGTGCTATGATTTTAGTGGACTGATTTATGTACATTTATGGACTTATTTAAGTTATTTTTTGTGGACTGATTTTAGATATTTTTTGTCATTTTTATGCTGTTTAGGGTCTGGAATCAGCTGTTAGGGAATTACTTTCTAGAGTAGAAAGGAGAATGTGTGCAAGGCATATTTGGACAAATTGACAAAAAATTTGGAAAGGTGAAGAAAGGAGGAAAGCATTTTGGAGGTGTGCTAAAGCTAGTTTTGAGGTAAAATTGAGAGAAGATTTTCAGTATTTGAGCACACTTGGTAAGAAAATATGTGAGTCTTTGCTTATATTTGATAAAGAATATTGGTGTAGGACTTATTTTAGTGAAAGAATCAAGTGTGATGGAGGGGAAAATAATGTGTAAAACATTTAATTCTTGGATTGTTGGTCCTAGACATAAGTCTGTGATTAGTATGCTTGAGGATATTAGGCATAAAATAATAGATAGGCATGGAGATATGGTCAAATTTGCAGATACTTGGATCAGTGATATTTCACCCATGGCAAGGCTAGTTTTAGAAGATAATAAAGAGATTGGTAGGAAGCTAAAGGTGAATTGGAATCATGACACTGGATTTGAGATTCAAGATGGAGGGCTTATAGGCACATAATTGATTTGGTTAAGAAAACATGTACCTGCAGGTTGTGGTAATTGAGGAATATACCTTGCAAACATGTAGTTTGTGCCTTGTATCATATTGGGCATGAACTGGAAAATTACGTGGAGCATTGGTATAGAAGAGATACATTCCTACGTGCTTATAAGTACTCATACAACCTATCTCTAACATGATAATGTGGCCTAAAAGTAACAATCCATTCATTGAGCCACCTGAAATTAAGCCAATGCCGGGAAGACCTTCAAGAAATAGAAAAAAAGCAAAAGATGAACCAAGAAAGAAAAAATGGGGGAAAGAATAAAAAAAGGGAGTAAAAATGACATGTTCCAAATGTCATCAGGTTGGGCATAAAAGAAGAAGCTGCAAAACAGTGGTACGTATTTTGGTGTTTCTTTATCCATTTAATCATTCTTACTCTTCTAACCTTATCTTAATGTACAACTCCCTCAAAAACCTTCTCAGAAGTCTTCACAATCAAGGTCAATGGGTCAGCCTAGTACTCAAAATTTTTCATCTCTATGTCCTGAAACTTCAAGAGTTAAGGGAAGTAAAAAGCAGGCAGCTTCAACTACAAGGGAAACATTTTCTTCAGTTGGAAGGAAAAGAATAAGAGATGTGGGGTTCGGTGTTTACGCAGACACACAATCTGGAAGACAAGTCCTTAATGTATGTAATTCACGCCTTATTTAACTTCCTTGCATCTTTATTTATGAATAGTGAGTAATGTTTTTTTTGAATAATGCAACCCAGAAGATCGAGTGAAAGAGCTATTTCAAGTAGCACGACACTAAAAGATGCATCACTGACAAATATTGATTTGGGGTTCAAGCCACCTCCTTTGAAATGGAAAGGAAAAGATGCAGTGACTGGAAATCAACTTCAACATATGCAACAACGTAAAAAGCTGAAAATCAGATCCTAGAGTCGTCGTGTTAAATTGGACTGCTTCTTTTTGTTTTTGATGTAAATTTTGTGAAGGCCTTTTGTGAATGTTAATTTAAAGTCATATGTCAAACAATTAAAGTGTTGGTTATTTTGATGTAGGCAGCCTTTGATGTAGATATGTTTGTTTTGTCTTCAAACAAATTTTTTGATTGGCTGGCCTTTTAGCTAATTAAAGTGGTGACTTTTTATTATTCAGTTCTTGAAGATGGTTTTGGCTCTTTACATTGTTGCTTAACCCCTTATATTATTTGGGACATGCCACTGTTTTTATTGACAGAAGTTGGCGTATTACAATAGCTACTGCATAAAACTTGTAATAAAACTTGATACTTCCTCCTAATTTTCTCCTTTTCTTCATCGTGTTTTTTTATCCGTTTTTGTAATCTTGAAATAACAATTCTAGCATGTTTAAGATAGCGGTGTCAAGTGGGCCGGGTAACCCAGCCCGGTTTGACCTAGCTTGGTAAGCCCTAGGGTTTTAGGGTTTTGGGTCCCGGGCTGGTTATTTTTTTTAAAATAGGCTCGACTAATCCGGTCCGGACTAAGCCTGCCGGTTAACCGGCCCGGATCGGATATCTTTTAAAAAAAAAAAGATTTTGGGCCAAACTAGCCGTTGGCCCAACGGCTCTATAGCCGTTTTTGGGTCCAAACGGCTAGTTTGGGCCCATTTATTTGAAAAAAAAACTTTAAAAAATATATTTTAATCTCAAAAAAATTCTATAAATACCCTACAATTTCAATTCATTTTTCACACAATTTTTTACTCTCTAAAATCTCATTCTCTTTCAAATCTCAATTCTCAAATATTCAATATATTTAATTTCTTAAAGTGTTCACTTTAATTTTTTAATTTTTCATTTACAAAGTACGAGCGGAAGTTTCTAAAGTCGCAGCCTTCGAATACTTTCAAAATTTGGTATTATTGTTCCATCTCTTACATTTAATTTTTATTTATTGTATTAATTGTTTAATATTTAGTTTTATTATATTTGTGTATTTTGAATATTTTTAGTTTAATTTAATTTATATTATGGATAAATTAAGAAACCTCGCTACTAAAGGTGTTAAAAAATTTTGTCCCGGAAGCGGTAGTGGTAGTAAAATGTGAATTACTAGCGGTAGAGGTAGTTCAAGCAGTAGATATACCCGTGCGCCTTCGCCTCCGGTACCGCTTGGTACACCTTTTGAAAAAGAAATAGGTGTAGGTGCTCACAATGTAGATTATGTAGAAGCTCAGAAAAATTACGGTATAGAAGAAGAAAATGAAGTAGATGTTGTTAATTTAGACGAAGATAATGAAAATATTGCTGAGACACCCACAGTAGGAGATACTAACGTTAGATCTGAATCGATCAATCTCCCTCACCGTCCTCCCAGTGCCCCAAGACCTCGTAAAAGAACTAGTATTGCATGATAATTTTTAAAAATATATCAGATATTGAGGTGCAATGCAATATTTATCAACAAATATATAAGCATAGAAGTGGAGGCAAGTAAGGGGGTACAGGTTTGTTAATGAGACATGTAGCTGAAGATCACAAAAGAGAGTTAAATATTGCAAAAGGTGGTGGGGATGTTGGTGGGCCAACGCAAACTAGAATGGACCCAACAACCGGTTACGTAGCGAAGAAGTATAATAAATTGAGGAACCGGGAAGAAATAGCTAAAATGGTAGCTGTGGGTTGTTTGCCTTTTAGTTTTCCTTCTTCTGATGCCTTTATTTGTTATATACAAGCAATTTATAATCCTATGTTTAACGGTATTCCTAGAACTACTTGTCGGTCTGATATTTTTAGACTCCATTCACAATATTATTTTTATTTATCAACATTGTTAAAAAATATTCAATGTAGATTGTCTCTAACTTCCGATCTTGGTCGTGCTATAAATAAAAATGATTATTTAACCGTTACTTGTCATTGGATGGATAGTAATTTCGTGATGCAAAAACGTATTCTTGCTTTTTTATATGATGAAGATCGTAAACATATTGGACAATTTATTGCTGATTCTATTGTTAAAATTGCCGGATATTATGGTATCGAAAATAAAATTTTATGTATTGCTTTTGATAATGCTTCTAACAACAAGACTGCTATAACAAAAATAAAATCTACGCTATCTCCGCCCTTGCCTAAAATTTTTCATATTAAGTGTGCATGTCATATATATAATTTAATTGTAAAAGATGGTCTTGAGTTTTTTGAGCTTTATATTGAAAAAATTCGTCTTGCCATTGGTTTTATTCAAGGAAATAATCGTAAATCGAGAATTAGAGAATTTAAAGTTAAATGTTAAGAAAATAGACTTACACCGATTTTGATGCCTGAGGAAATTAATACTAGATGGAATTCTACGTATGAATTTTTAAAAACTTGTTATAAATATAGAATTCTTATTAAACTAGCTTTTAACCAACATTGTGGTTCATTTGCTGATTCTGCTGATTGCATGCTACATAATTCTGATTGGGTTGTAATTAATGATCTTGTTAAGTTTTTAGAAAGATTTTATGTAGCTACGGTAGAATTTTTCGGTACTTATTAGCCTACTGTTTGTAATATTTTGGCATATATAGTCGATATTTCTGGTTTCCTCAAAAAATATAAAAATAAAGAAGGTTATAAAGAAGCTGTTGGCGCCATGTTTACGAAATTTTAAAAATGTTCTTTTCCGATTCTCCCTATTTACTTGGTTGGTGCTATGCTAAATTCGTGCATGAAATATAATAATATGTGTCACTTTAGTAATCTTATTTATACTAACTTAGAAATAAATACTAACCATGATTCTAAACAAGTACAACCTGATTTGTGGACGGCTACGGCTGATGCAAAGGATTACATAGAAAAATTATATAATCACTATGCTGATTTATTTGATTTAGCCGTACCTACAAATATCACTCCAACTGTCGCTCCTCATCCTCCCGAGGAGCCATCATCTTCTAAAAGGCCGGCATATAGTGATTTTTCTGATTCGTTTTATGATTTAAATTGTTGGAACAGTGTTGATGAGAGAACTTACATATCAACTTATTGGGAAGAGCTGAAATATTATCTTCGGACGGCACCAGAGGATCGCAGATAACGGATCAACACGTTGGATTGGTGGAGGAGTAATGAAACACAATATCCTATGCTTTCAAGATTAGCTAGAGATATTCTAGATGTTCCAATGTCAACCGTTGCATCAGAGAGCGCCTTTAGTCAGGGACGACAGCAGCTTGGAGACAACCGACACTCATTGGGAAGCAATGCAATGAATGTTCTAGTTTACCTCAGAGATTGGATTAGAGCGGAAAGAAGAAACCAAGGAATGGAACCGGAGCCGAGCGACGAGCTGAAACTTGAAGAAATTATGACTTCACGGGAGAACTCAGCAGAATCAAGTCCAATGCATGGTTTTACCCCCGTTGACTTCGACTATCCTATGCAAGTTCCCATTAATATTAACATGAATGAGTTGGAAAAAATGATGCATAATTTGTAGATTTTTTATTCATGTAAATTATAAATTTAGATCATTTTGCAATCAATAAAATTTCCTAAATTCATTCACTCCTTAGTCCTTGCTTTTTATATTTTCTCATTTAACGATTTAAAATTTTAAATTGAATTTCTAGTTTTCTACTTTAAATTAAAAACTTACTTCTAATATATTATTAATTTACTACCAAATATTATTAATTTATTATATTAAGTAGCATATGTTTTGTATATTTGATCATATATCTTCTATAGAAGTGTATATTTAACGTATACATGTGTATATGTTTTATAAATTAGTATATAAGTATATCTCTATATATATATATATATTGTAATGTATATATAATGTAGTATATTTTATAAGTAGTAGTATATATACATTGAATGGTGCGTATACACGTGTATATAGCTTCTATAGAAGTGTTTATTTAACGTATACATGTGTATATGTCTTATAAATTAGTATATAAGTATATCTATATATATTGTAATGTATATATAATGTAGTATATTTTATAAGTAGTAGTATATATACATTGAATGGTGCGTATACACGTGTATATAGCTTCTATAGAAGTGTATATTTAACGTATACATGTGTATATGTCTTATAAATTAGTATATAAGTATATCTATATATAATGATGTATATATAATGTAGTATATTTTATAAGTAGTAGTATATATACATTGAATGGTGCGTATACACGTGTATATATCTTATATAGATGTATATATTTAACGTATACAAATGTATATGTTTAATAAATTAGTATAATATAACTATCTATGTATTGTAATCCATGTATATTGTAGTATATATTTTATTTTAAGTAGTACATATACATTGATTGATGCGTATATATGTGTATATATCTTATATAGATGTATATATTATACGTATACAAGTGTATATGTTTTATAAATTAGTACAATATAACCATCTATACATTCTAATACATATATATGTATATTGTAGTATATATTTTATTTAAAGTAGTACATACATATCGAATGGTGCGTATATGTGTGTATATATCTTCTATAGACATATATATTTAACGTATACAAGTGTATATGTTTTATAAATTAGCATATAACTATATATATATACATACATAGTATATACATATATATTGTAGTATATATTTTATTTAAAGTAGTACCTATATATTGATTTAAAATGATTTAAAATGAATTTCTAGTTTAAATTAAAAACTTACTTTTAATATATTATTAATTAACTATCACACACACAGATATATATATATAAATGTATATGTTTTATAAATTAACGTATACAAATGTATATGTTTTATAAATTAGCATGTAAGTATATATATATATATATATATATATATATATAGTAGTATATACTTTATTTAAAGTAGTACATATATATTGAATGGTGCGTATATATGTGTATATATCTTCTATAGACGTATATCTTTAACGTATACATGTGTATATGTTCTATAAATTAGTCTGTAATTAAATATATATATATATATATATATATAT
>NC_061114.1:4712282-4794656 GCF_002878395.1 Capsicum annuum | reverse complement strand
GTTGTATATATATATATGTATATTGTAGTATATATTTTATTTAAAGCAGTACAAATATATTGAATGGTGCGTATATATGTGTATATATCTTCTAAAGTAGTATACATTTAACGTATACAAATGTATATGTTTTATAAATTAGTATGTAAGTATATATATATATATATATTGTAGTATATACTTTATTTAAAGTAGTACATATATGTTGAATGGTGCGTATATATGTGTATATATCTTCTATAGACGTATATCTTTAAAGTATACAAGTACATATGTTTTATAAATTAGTATGTAACTATAAATATATACATATTGTTGTATATATATATATGTATATTGTAGTATATATTTTATTTAAAGTAGTACCTATATATTGAATGGTGCATATATATGTGTATATATCTTCTAAAGTAGTATATATTTAACGTATACATGTGTATACGTTTTATAAATTAGTATATATATATATATATATATATATAGTAGTGTATATATATATTATACTATTATAGCATATGTTTTATTTAAAGTAGTACGTATAGTCATATATAATTATATATTGGATGGTACGTATATATGTGTAATTGTTTATATATATTTTTAAAAATATATATTGTATATTGGAGTGTATATAGTGTATATTGGAGTGTATATAGTGTATATTGGAGTGTATATAGTGTATATTGGATTATTTATTTATTTTTTAAACGGGTTTGACCAGTTTTTAATCGGGTTTGACCGGGTTTTGGTGGATTTGACCGGATTGGGTTAAGTGGGCCGGGTTAGGGTGGGTTTTAATTTTTTTACTGTTTGGCCTAGCCCGGTCTGACCCGGCTAGCGTCAAAACCGACCCTCAACCCGGTTAAAATGGAAGGGCCGGTTCCGGGTTGGCCCGGCCCGGCCCATTTGACACCTATAGTTTAGGATAATTAATCAACAATACTTGCATCCAACCTGTTTAAGAGGAATAAAAGAACCATAAAAATTTAATCTTGAATGAAAAGAAAAACTCAATCTACAATGCAACCTTACCCGACCATCTTCACATCCAAGAAACCAACGACCTGGGTTGTTTACAGACCAATAAAGCTTCAATATTACTCTTTTTTTTGCAATGACAAAAGAAATTAGATGCCATTTTCATCAATGAGCTGAAAATAATGAAAAAATATTAGAGAAAAGTTGTTGGAGAAATGGGAATTTGATTTGTAAAAGGGAAGGTATATAAAAAGGAATTAGTAAGGGTATTATAGTCAATTAGCCAGTTTTTTTACCGTTGAAAGGCTCAGAATTTAAGCTGGACGCCCGCTGTTTTGCATGTAACACATGCGTTTTGCCACATAGGACTGGAGGTCATATTTGTGCAGTTTTGAATAGTTAAAGGTCATATT
Source organism: Capsicum annuum (assembly GCF_002878395.1). Taxonomy (NCBI): domain Eukaryota; kingdom Viridiplantae; phylum Streptophyta; class Magnoliopsida; order Solanales; family Solanaceae; genus Capsicum; species Capsicum annuum. Next base: position 4,793,265 of record NC_061114.1, on the reverse strand, counting down.
TGTGCACTATCAAAGTTTAAGGTCAAAGTTATAATTTGATGTCAAGTTTAGAATCATTTTTATATATTAAGCCTAGAATTAACTCCAACCAGTCATATTTTGAAAAGAGCACAATAAGTAAAAGGGAGAGAAGCTGATTTTTTTCTCAAGATACAATACAATCAATTGCTTTCGATTAATTTCTGTCACAAAGAAAAGTACGGACAATTCAAGTACATTTCTTGAATGGGTTGTTGCTATTAAAACTAAACTGTACGTGAAAATCATTAAGTTTTGCTATCCTAAAATCATGTAATCCTCATATTGAATCCTAAACAATAATTTATGTTTCTATTTTTAATGATGTACAAAAAATAATAACAATAACTCTATTTACCATCGAGGAATATGGTGGAATGATTACCATCGAGAGATAATTTCAAAGTTGTTCTCCCACATTGAAAGTGATATAAAAACATAGTACCGTAGTTGCTTTTAGTCAAAATTAGGGGCCGTGGAAGGGAAAATAAGGAAAGAGATTACAAGGTGAAGAACTAAATAAATTCAAATAGCCAACTAATTAAGTTATTAAATTTTCAATTATATCATAATTGTGATATAGCTAATCTTAGAATTGTTAATTTAATTTAAGAACCAAAAAAAGAAAAGCATTCAACCAAATAAGGAAAATATAATTTATGTATTTTTCTATTATTTAGAAGAGGTGGTTTCGAGTGCAATTACCAAAAAATCAACTGCTTCCACTTAATTACATATCATGTCTCAATATATAATAATTTTATTATTTTATTACAATGATTTAAATATTTAATATATTATATTAATTTATATTAATTAACTATAACTACATATTGGAAGTAATTTTTTTCTTATTTAATTGTCTATCATGTTCAAAACTAATTTGTTGCCACAAATTTCAATAATTAATAATTTAAAATATTTAAAAGACATATAGAAATTTTATTGATTCTTACCCAAAAAATCCCTCTATTCCCACTTAATTACATACCATGCCCCAATATATAATAATTCTATTTTTTCATTATAATGATTTAAATATTTAGTATATTCTATTAATTTATATTAATTAACTATAACTAAATATTGAAAGTAATTTTTATTTATTTATTTAATTAGATATCATGTTCAAAACTAATTTGTTACCACAAATCACAATAATTTGTTACCACATATAGAAATTTTATTAATTCTCATTATTTTAGCAATGCCACATAAATTAAGATAAAAAAAAGTACTGTAAATCATAATAATTAACAACTTAAAATATTTAAAAGATATATAAAAATTTTAGTTGACTCTCAAAATTGTATCAAAGCCACATAAATTGGGACACAGGGAGTAAATATATTATTTGATAATTACATAAAAATTATTATAAATCACAATAATTAACAAGTTAAAATACATTTTTAAAAATATATAAAAGTTCTATTCAACTCTCAAAATTTTATCCCTGCAGCATAAATCATGACAAAATAAAAAATTATCTTAACTAATTGCAACTAAATATTTAAATTAAATCAATTTTATTATTTTAATTGACTTTTATATAGAAATTAATATTTTTATTTATTTATTTTAGTAAATTTAAATTTTAAAATTATTTTTTCTTATATAGAAATACTAATATTTAAAATGAACTTTAAATTTTTAATGTAAAAAAATAATAAATTTAATTTAATAAAATAAATTTCTAATGAATATTTTCTTAGAATTTGTGTTGGGTCAATATGTATCAAGTTAAAAAGAAATAAAAAAATATATAGTAAAATTTTATTATTGTGAAAGATAAATATAATGCACTATCCAATAATGTTTAGTAATATCATATTTTGCATATGCAAATATAGCATCCCGTATTTAATTAATATACTATTTTAGTGAATTATCGATGATTACTATTGGATATGATAAAATTATATTAATTTTTTAGTAATAACATAATCAGACGCTCTTAATTAATTATTATGAGTCATCTAGGTATTAAAAAAATAAATAATATTTAATAAAAAATAAAATAGACATAAAATGCGAAATTAACTCTTAATATTTTAAATTAAATTTTCGTCTTTTGAACGATGATTTTATTATATCAATCCTTATTATAAGTCATTTATGTATTAGAAAAATAAGAATAACAAAATGATATGTCAACATAAAATATTTGATAGACTATCAAAATTATATTAGTGCCACATAAATTGGGATAGGACAGAAGAAGATATAAAACAACATATATTATTTGAAAATGAAATAAAAAGTACTATAAATAACAATAATTTACAAAAAAATTTTAAGAATTGATTGATTTCTGCTTCAGCTGCTTCAGTTGTGATTTTACTATATCACCCCTAATTAATTATTATGGTCATTTAAGCATTGTGCCACATAAGTTGATATAGAAAAAATATTATAAATCACAATGACCAAAAATTTAAATTATTTAAAAAATATAATTAGCTATCATCACAAAACTCTGGACAAGGAGAGTAGCATATATTATTCAAAAATTACATAAAAAGTATTATAAATTACAATCGTTAACAACTTAAAATATCTAAAAAAAATTAATATGTTATATATTTTAAAAAAATTACATGAAAAATACTAGAAATCACAGTAATCAACCACTTGAAAAATTTAAAAGATATAAAATATTTGGTCGGCTCTTGAAATGATATTAGTGTCACTGAAATTGAAATAGAAGAAAAGTATTATAAATCACAATAATTAAAAACTTAAATTATTTTTAAAATATAATTCACTATTAATGCCACAAAAATTTGGACAAGAAAAGTAACGTATATTAATTTGAAAAATACATAAAAAAAATTTATAAATTACAATAGTTAACAATTTAAATTATCTAAATACATATTAAAATAACATATGTTGAACTCATGCTAGATTCCGAATGAATCTTAGAAAACATATGCAATCCTTTTATTAAACTTTTTATTTAAATATATCAAAATTGAATAAATAAATAAATATTTTAATATTAAATCCGTGCTGACACGGACCATGCTTATCTAGTATCACATAAATGAAACAACCCCTTTAGATTTTGCATGCATGGAGCTCTTTCTTGGACGTAGATATTTAATTTTTGCATGGAACTAGTAGGCCATAGTACTTATTTAATCACAACAAAATAAAGAGGGGGACATACTTGCATGTTGGGAATATTTGAGAATCAATCCCATAGTTGATTCACTTTGTTGTGGGACCACAAAATCATACACTAGTATAACAATTCGGCGTTACGCAATTGATGCGATTTTGTAGTGGTCCACTCCATATAGTGTGTATCATAAAAAATATAAGAAGCGGGACCTACATACTATGTCTCTAGAATATTCTAGAATGTCAAATATTTTACCATATAATGGGTGTTTTTAGTATGAAGGAAAATGTTTTCCATGGAAAATATTTTTCTAAAAACTATTTTTCTAAAAAATAAGTTGGTTTCTTACTTATTTTCTTATGTTTGATTGGTAGATAGAAAATATTTTCTGAAAAATATTTTCTAGTGTTTGGTTGGTGAATGAAAAAATATTTTTCAGAAAATACCTTTTTAATGTTTCGCAAAATAGTAAAAATACATTTTAGAAAATTATTTTTGACCTTGAAAAATACGTTTTAGGGTGTGTTCGATATGAGGGAGGAAAAATATTTTCTAGAAAAATAAGTAGTTTTTTACGTACATTCTTGTGTTCGATATGCAAATTGGGTAAGTATATATTTTCTAAAAGTAGTTGCATATATTTAACAAAAATAATAAGACCGAATAGGATGAGAAGGGTGGGATGAGAAAAAATATTAAACTTATTTAAAAAATTAATTTTTGTAGGGGGGGAGGTTGATAAGTAGGAGTTGAGGTTGTCAAAAGAAGTAGTAAGGGCGGGGTAATTTTTTTTAAAAAAAAAATTAATTTTTTTAGGGGCGGGGAGGGGTGCTGGGGGGGGGGGGGAAGAAAAAAATAATTTTTTTGGAAGGGGGAAGTTGGTAGGGGTAGGGTGGGGACGGGGTAGGGTGCGGAGGAAAAGAAAAAAATAATTGTTTTTTGAACAAGTTAAATACTTTTTTAAGGGAGTAAGGATTTGAGTTTCGGGTTAGGGGATAAGGTGAGGATAAAATTTGAAATAATTTTTTTGAATGGGGGTGGTAGGGGTGGGGGTCGGGGTAGGGGAATGAGGGTGGAGTCGGTAAGAAAAAATTTAAAATTTTTCAAAAGTAAATTTAAAAGACTTAAATTTTTTTGGAGGAAGGAAGGGGTTGGTAAGGTTGGGGTGGGGGCTAAGAAAAAGTTTTAATTTTTTTTTAAAAAAATTAAATACTTTTTTGGGGAGAGGTGGTAGAAAGGGGAGGGGGGAGTAGGGGTTTAGGTTTTGGGTAGGGGGATGAGCTAAAAAAAATAATTTGTAATTTTTTGTTTGGATAGGGTGGTAGAGGTGGGATGGGGGTAGGGGATTTGGGGGTCGGAGTAGGGATGAATGATTTTGAGAGTTGTATAAATATTTCAACTTAAGAGTGAAGTTGAAAGAGAGTTTTGAAAAATGTTTTTCTTATTTATTTTTTCAGGGGAAGTCATTTTCCTTAGATTTGAGGAAAATACGTTAATTTGAAAAATATTTTTCAAAACCTTTAAGCTAACCAAACATGAGAAAATTGAAAAACATTTTTCTTCATACCAAACACACCCACTATGTGTGTCATTTTTCTGTGCATGTTTTAGGTGTCGTTTGGTGTGAGATATAAGGGATAAGTAGTCTTAATATTTTATTCTCAAAAGAGAGAGAAAGATCATCCTCTCTCTACCCCTCTTTTACACTATTGGCACCGACTCCGCCATGGATACCACTTTGACACCACCCCTACTCCCAAACCCCCCAATAATAGATTCCCCTAAGGAAATTCTTATGGCTGATGCTATTCCCTCTTATAGGGACAAAGCACCGAGAAAAATCTTAACCCCTTGTACTTAGTCAGAACCTAGAGAATCCATCAACGACAAGGATCCGGCACCAACCAAGAATGAAATTCTTCTTTCGGAGGAAGACAAGCACAGATTATATGTACCTTGGATCCACTCCGCTATTATAAAAATAGTCAAATCAAAGTTCAACTACCAATACCTTAAAAGGAAATTGGAAGATCTGTGGAAACTCTCAGAACCATTGTGTCTTATCGACCTAGGGTGGGCTTCTTTACCGTTAAACTATCCAGTTCGGAGAGTCAATCCACAATCCTCCATGGAGGACCTTAGTTCATCGCGGGATGCTTCATCTCAGTTAGGAAGTGGGAACCCAATTTTGTTTCCAGTGAGTCAAAGGTGGACTCAACCGCAATCTGGATCAGACTTCCCCATTTGCCTACTGAACTATATGATGCCTCCATTCTTCAAAGGATCGGAAGGAAAATAGGGAAATTGTTGAAGCTTGAGCATGTACCTCAACAGCGCTAAGGGGTAGATACGCTAGGATCTATGTCTAGATCCCCCTGGACACACCAGTAGCAGCCTCAATCTCAATAAACCACCATACCCAACTTTCTTCTATGAAAGAGAGGGCTCGCCTTGGCCACACGACGACCATTTGCTCATTCCCGATCTGACCAAATCAATTTGAACTCAACGGTGATACAGCAACGCCACAGGCCACAAACTCAATCTCGGAGGAAAAGAAGGCGATGGAGAACAATGCACTGAATTGGAAAATGGTCTGCTTTACCAAAAAGAAAAAATCGGCGCCAAGGAACCAACAAGCATCATCTAAAAAATCACCCATCATTAAGGTAAAGACCTTCGCTGTAGTGTCAGGTAAGTTTCTGAACCTTAGGATGCCGGAGGCAACGCTGGGAAAGCCCCCATTCCCTTAGTCATCTGGACTCTCAAATGTTGGGTTGGCTCAAGGTGAAGCGTCCAAATCCAAGTCCACAAAGGACAGTGCCCCTAGAAGATTGGATATTGGGCCTAAAAATAAATAAGCCCAACTTTCGTCTGCTGTAGGGGGCCAAACAAACGGCTCAATAGGCTGGAGGCCCAATACCCCTAGTTCTTCTAGGTCTCATTATAAGTCCAATTTGGGCCCTAACAAATCCGAACACACTTCTCCAATTCTCTCTTCTTTTAAAAATAATTTCCCTTCCTTGCAAATGGGAATTAAAAAGAAAGAAGCCCCTCACTGTGGGGGCCCCTGTGTACCAATTGGATTTAGGCAATCATGAGCCTACACCAGTAACGGCGGGGAACTCTTCCACTCCCCGCAGTGATTTGACTGAGAATGTCCAAAACGTGGATATTGTATTTAATGCTGGTGGTTTTCCCCATACTAAAATCTCTCAGTTGCCTTCTCTCAGCTCTCCCCACTCTATATACACTAAGGAGAACATGACTAAGCTTTTACAAGAAAGCAATAATAAACTCCCCAAGCTCCGACCAAATCACCTTCACCGCAACTCTACTGGCCCTGGATCATTAACTAACTTCCTTGTTGGAGATATGTTTATCCAACCAAACTGTTCCCCTTCACCTCGAAGGGGGGGAGGGGGGGAGAGATAAATCACTATTCTCATTCAGGACCCCCAGTACCTTGCTCAGTTGGCCATGGTAAGCCTGAACCAAGGCCTACAAACATATGGGTCCAATGTCTGGATGGCCACCCTGTTCCAAGTGATCAACTCACCATACCAGGAGGAGCTGACCACGGAATCACTGGCCAGCATCATCAACCAACTCAATCTGAGTCTCCCTTTCTTCCCACTACACAACCCAGATCTGATGCTTCTGGGACCAACTTTTGCACCTTTTACTGGGGAACACCAAGCTCCTCCCAGCTTGAATCAAACACCAACACTGATCACAACCTTCCTCCACCTAACTCTGGAGAGGGTAAATAGGTTGAATGCTCTAGAAGCCCTGAGAGCAATCAACAGGGACATGGAGGAATTCTTATCTCAGCTCAGGGTTCTAATACCACTCCTTGGGGTACCCTTCTACCCTTTTTCTTATGGTATTTTTGAAAAAATAGAAATGCAAACAATTTTTAAAACATTAACTCCCACCCTTGCTTCAACATACCTCATGCTGAAGCTGTTGAGTATCACCACCTGGGCAATGTTAATGAACCTCCTAAGAAAATCAGTATCACTATAAAATGGCTCCCCCCTGCCTCCAACTCCTTCAAACTAAATACTGATGGGTCATGCCTTGGCAACCCTGGTAGAGGTGGGATTGGAGGGGTCATTAGAAATAGCAGAGGAGACTGGGTGATAGGTTTTAGCAAAGGTTTCACCCATGCCACTAACAATCTCATAGAGCTCTTGGCTCTTAAGGATGGCCTCCAACTGGCCTTTGATCAAAATCTTAAACCCTTATAAGTTTGCATTGACTCTATGGAAATTATTAACATGCTGCACCATGGAAACATGCTTTATGATTCAGTTGTTTATGTATGCAGATCTTTACTAAGAATCTTGGGAAATCCTCCGGTCTACCACACCTACGGGAGCAGAATAGAGTAGCGGATTTGATGGCAAAGCAGGGCTCGGAGCTGAACCTTTTTGACAAATTACATGTTTTTACAACTCCATCAGCTAGTGTAGGAGTAGTTTTATAAGAGGACTTTAAGGGAAAATCTTTCTCCCGCTCTGTAGGTAGTAACAGGAATGCAATTCCCAATTGTTACATTTTTGTGCCTGACTAGGCCTTGCTTTGTAAAAACCTCATTACTTTTATTTAATGCACTTATATTTTACCAAAAAAAGAAAAAGGGATAAGTAGTTCCGGGATAAAATGAAAGATTATTTTATCCCATGTTTGGTTGGAGGTATTAGTTAATACCGGGATAACTTATCCCACCATTTACACCATAGTGATGGGATAAGTTATCCCATATGGACGATGAAATAAGTTATCCCATATGGACGATGGAATAAGTTATCTCTGGATAACTAATCCCGGTATTAATTATCCCGAAATAACAATTTTCCAACCAAATGACCCCTTATACGTATAAACGACATAAACAAATTTTTTAAAATTCATTATTTGCGTCTTAAATTATTTTTAATTAAGAATTGAAATTGAAAAGTTGTACTGTATTTTGTAAGAGGAGGGGTGGGGGGTGGGTTGGGGGCGTGGGTTAAAGTTAAAAAAATTGTTTAAATGAGATAAACAAAATTATATGCCAAATTAATGTAATGAGAAAAAAAATGAGAAAAGTACATTCATGCGCATTAGGAGCAAGCTAATTATAACTAGGTATTCCTATAAGAAATACCCCCAAACTAATTACAACAAATGCCTCCCAACAGAGAACATGCGACTTTCCTTCACCAATTCAAATCAGGAAAAGTTTGCTCTCTTCCCAAATCCGCTTCCTTTGTTAGTCCATAAAATTCTCCAGAATCGATCAAATCGTCATTCTAGTGCAACATAATGACAATTGGAATTCAGAGCAACAATACGTCAATTTTGACATTGACACTTTTCACAAATTTAGTCGCGCAAATCTCAACTGAACCAAAAACTGATGCTATTGGCGAGTAATATCGAGATCAAATACCCACTTGCACATTGATTGCCACCACATTAAAAATATTAATGATATGAACGTGAAGGTCTATACTGAATTGAATAAAAAGAATCCTGGAATCACACTTCCTATCCATTAGTGATCTTCTACAATCGCATATCGGTCCAAAAATAAAATATGCCAATGCTTGATTGCCCAGAGACATCTGCAAAAATTAATGCAACTATTCACTTTTTCAAAAACAGACATCTTCTATTACACAAATACTGATAAAAAATTTCGTGAGGAGTTGCGTTGAAAAAGCATCATCACAAACATATTCAAGCAATCAATAGAAATTTATGATCAAACCTACACTAACAAATGCACACTATCACAAGTTGTACAACAACACTCAATCTAGAAAGGTTTTCAATATCAAACTCAAAAGTCGTGCAAAAATAGATATGACACCTATATAGTGTATGTCATTCAGGGAGGGACACATTACATAGTAATGCATATATAAATGCAGTGATGGTATCATGAATGGCTGGTTACAATTGACTTTTATGTACTCTCTTCATGTTAATGAATAATGATAAAATCATTAAATAATACGTAAAAGAATTTTTTTAATAATTATTTTGGGCCCAATGCCATGTATCAATTTTTAATCAGCCATTTTGCCATGTCATCCAAGTGTATTTCACACACTTCATATTTGTTTCTGGTTATCAAAAAATGTTTAATAGAAATAATTTTCTTAGCGGCCAAAATTTTCAATAGGTATTAATCCTAGTTTAAATGGTTAAGTGAAATTTAATTATGGGTAATTTACGTAAATCCCTGAATCTTTAAGTGATATTACATAAAATTTCGATAATTTTGTTAATTACATTTTATCCCGATTTTTTAAAATGTGATACATATGTTATATGGTGATACATATAAAAAAGTGATACATTTGAAACTAACAAGGTATTTATTTAAGAAAATAATAGGTTCTCTTTTATTCATTGTATTATTTTATTTAAGGAAAAATATCTAATTTTTCTCTTCTTTTAGATTTAATTTAGGTGTTTTAATTATGTTTCTCTTTTTTCGTCTTTTTTGGTCTTTTTTCTCTTATTTTCGTCTTTAATTTTAGTCATTACCTTCCATTAATAACATATGAATCACCTTAATGTCATATGAATCACCCAATACAACAACAACAACATACCCATTGTATTCCCACAAAGTATATACCAGTGTATTCCCATACCACTACCTCTGATGAAGTAGAGAGGCTGTTTCCGATAGATCCCCGGCTCAGCACATAGACCAGTATAACAAACAAAAAACACAAAAACACACAACAAGATGAGATAACACACTGCTAGATACTAAAGAAAATAAGACACCCACAAGGTACTATAAACTATCTATCCAAAACCATTGATATCACCGAAACACCATGAGTAGATTATAAACGTTCCGATCTCCATGACCGTGCATTAAGAATTATGTCGTTTTCATTCAATTAGACTATCTGAAGTGTCTTAGAAACGTTCTTCTGGATGTTTCCTATTTGAAACTCCCTTGTATTCCCAGAAACTGCAATGAGGTAGATAGATGTGTTAAGGTGGTAAAGTAGAAAAATATTTGAACTTCAAATATTCACATATATGTTCCTGCCCTTCAATTAGCAGTGTCAACGTTCTTATAGTTACAAGTTAATGTTTACGATGCATTCTCGAGTGGTTTGGTAATGTGAGTAAATGTGAATGGTTGCTATATATTTCTGGAGTTGTGTCAAATCGGTAGTTGTTTCCATGCTTATGTTGCACTGTATATAGATTGATCTTGCTCTATATATAACTCCACCACTGCCTTGTTTAGAATCTCTCTCTCTGATTGGGACTTAGAACTTATTTGTCTCTAGATTGATTTGGAAGTCTGAATGTTCCTGTAGGTACTACAAATCGATGTTTTATACTATCTATTTCCTGAGTTGTGTCGAACATTATTTTATTTCTATGCTTTTGTTGCACTGTATATGGTTGATTGGTGTCTAGATTAATCTTGCCAAATATATATGTCCGCGGATACCTGGTTTAGAATCTTTCTCTGTAGAGTCAACTTAATCTTCTAAAACAGAAGATCGCATGAGCTCCCACTGATTGGGACTGGGAACTCATATGTCGATATGTGAAGGTTCAGATTCAACTTTAGCATCTGAGCATGACAGATTATAAAATGTTCCGGTTCATGTGATTGTAGCCCTTCTAAAGCCCTAATCTGCATTCCCTCTTCACAGGAGTCCGTCGCACTACCTTGTCTACCATCTAACAGCGTTGAATCTAATGAAAGCGCTTATGTCGCTTTAATTTAGTTCAAATTTCTTCTTTAGTTTAGTTGGAAACACCTTGGTAATGTTCTTGTAGATGCTCTATTTGAACCTCACCCCTCTTTCCTAGTAATTGCAATATGTCAAATTCCCTGAAGTTAATGAAGTCCAAATAGTTGAAACTTCAAATGTGTACGTCTCTCATTTTGAGCTATTTTTATGCTTTATATTTCTGGAGTTGCATCGAACATTACTTGTTTCTATTCTTTTGTTGCATTGGATATGGTTGATTGGTCTCTAGATTGATCTTCCCCTATATGTAAGTCTGCCACTACCTTGTCTATCACCAATGAGCGTTTGTATCTAATGAATGTGTTAGCAATTAATTCATGTTATTTTTTAATTTATTTGAAAGCACCTTTGTTCATGTAGATGAAAGTTGTTTTCTCAAAGGCTCTTGTCAAATTCGTAGAAGCTAATCTAAGTAAAATAGTTGAATTTTAAGTTTGTACATCTATCATATTGAGCCTTTTTTTTTTTTGTATGTGTCAATTCATCGAGGTTAAAGAAAGTGATGCAGATAATTTGAATTTCCTAGTTTTCTTTCTTAGCGCATTGCTAGTTTACTGTAATAACATCTTGTCTCACTATGCCTGGAAACTACTACATCCAGAAAGACTTTGGAAATGGATGATCATGGATTTTTGAACTCGGGTTGTCCCATGGGCGCTGGGGATCTATCGGAAACAGCCTCTCTATCTTACATTTGAGGTAGTGGTATGGACTTTGCTGTCTGCGTACACTTACCCTCCCCAGACCCCACCTGGCGGGAATATATTGTGTATGTTGTTGGGTTGTCGTAAATGGTCAAAAGTTGTAAGTAGTCCGTTTTGAAGTTGTGCCCATGATGTAAGCGGGTCGAAAGTCCAAGATCACCCTTTCTTGTAAATTGTTATTCAAGATTAAGATACTTTGGTGTGTGTATGGGATCCTCAAGTTTTGTTTGTATTTTTTAGAACTTTAAAAATGGAAGATGGAAATAGCTCCAAAAAAGTGAAAGTTGCAGAATGGTTGTTCTCCATATAGGCGTTTTGGGGTGCGCGTTTATTCCATGTCAACGGACAATGAGTACAAATTTTTTCAAAATTATCTAAGTAACGAGGAAGGCTTTTTTAGTTATGCTACTAATACTTGCTCTCCTATTCTGCCCAAGCTGGCTGAGGAAGAGTTACGGGGCGTAAAACAAAAAAATATGCCGATTGAGCGTACTATGTGTAATGATTCCCCCATTCACGATAAATAAAAAGAGAAAAAGAAAGGCCCCCCAAGTTTCATAGCTTTTGGTACGCTATACCGATCATGATTTTCCTACCCCTGAGGGAAAGGTACTTCCCTTTTGGGCCGGTTGTGGGCGAGGAGTGATTCAACCCCCGATACCGTGGTTCGTAGCCACGTGCTCTAATCCTCTGAGCTACAGGCCCATCCCGTCTCCAGTGTCGGTTCGTAGCCACGTGCTCTAATCCTCTGAGCTACAGGTCCACCCCGTCTCCACTGGATCTATTCCCGGGAGAGTGGACGATACGATCCCTACAAAACATGGATGTGGTTGATTGGATAATATAAGCATACTATGAGGCTATAGAGGCAGCAAAACCATATCTGTTTACCTTTCATTTATCTAAACATTGGTTTAAAGGTGAACTCACACAAAATCTGCCTTCACTCCCAAGATTAAGGTTATGCAACTTGCAATGTATAACAATTTCCAATGCTTCACTTTGAAAAAGAACCTCGGGCTGCTCAACCCGAGCAACTGAGGATTGTTCAAAACCATATAAGAAGACAATAAATTACTCCCTCAACCAATGCAGAAATTCTAATAACTTGCCTCGATCCATTTAGACACGCATATGCTGATTGATATGTAACTTACTTCTTGGATGCATTCGGCGATTTATTAAATGAATCGTTGTTGCTTCGGAGAGGCGGACAATTTTTTTTTTTTTTAAGATATATGAATGAAGCAGCGGAAATTGAAGATTTCTTGCGATTTTTCATTTTATTGATGGGGATATGGGCGCCCGAATACGTTTTGGACAAAACTTCTTGTGTGTGCTCGTGACAAATGAATTATGTTGATTTGGAGAGGCGGAAGGAGCTTTTTAAAGACATATGAGCGAAGTAGCGGAGGCTAATATGTACCTAGTTTGTCTTATCTCTTTTAGGGAAGAAAGAGAGGATACTTTCACTAGATCCTCGGCTTAAGTAAAAACACTCAAATAAAAAATAATGAGAGATTAGAAGCCAAGATAAAATGCTAAAGAAAGCATGACACAACATATTTTAAAAAGATAAAAGAAACATACAGTACTACAACAAAATAATCGATAATTGAAGTGCAAAAAACTCTAAATAGTAAGAATGAATTAATATGCAATTCCAGAGTAATATTACGACTACTCACTCATATGAAGAAAGAAAGACACAACTCTCAACGTCATAACTAATCAGACACAACTCTCAACATCATAACTAATCAGACACAACTCTCAACGTCATAACTATTCTCAACCGTAGCCATCGTCCTTCATAACCTTTTATTTAAGGTCGTGTCCTCAGTAAGTTAAAGTTGTGTCATATCCTATCTAATCACCTTTGCCCTGTATTTCTTCGAACAACTTCTACCTCTTTTGTAACCATCCACAATCAACCTCACATCTCTATACTACGATATCTCCTTTTCACATGCTCGAATCATCTTAGCTTCGGTTTTTGCATCTTGTCCCCTATCAAGGTCATTCCTACTTTGTCTCACTTATCTTTATTTCTAATCTTATCTCTCATAGTATGCTCATACATCTATCTTTATTTCTGCAACTTTAAACTTCTGGACTTGGAAGTTCTTGACTAGCCCAAATTTTACTTCGTACAACATAGCCAGTCTAATCACCGATTTGTAAAATTGCCTTTAAATTTTGGTAGTACCTTCTAATCGCAAAAACTCCATATACGAGCCTCCATTTCATACGCATTATGAACAATATGTGTATCCACGACAATTTTACTATTACTGTGAATAATAGACCTAAAATCTTGAACTTCATGTTTTCTAGATGACATATGCATATCAAGCCTCAACTCCACATCATCCTCATGTATTATTTTATTGAACTTGTTCTTCAAATATTTTGTCCTAATCCCATTAAGCGTAAACTCTCGTCTCTCTAGATAGCAGGTTTGCTGTCAAACCTTAATCTTTACATTAATTCCACTACGAGAATCATCGATCAGATCAGAATTATGTCATTTACAAATAACATCTACCACAACACCTCATCATGTATTCGTTTAATCAATCATCAATCACCATTCTCAAAGACAAATAAAAATGAACTACAAGTTAATTTGTAGTGCAACATCATTACAACTTAAATTACTATGAATCTCTACCCATGCACTGTCCTAACCTAAATCTTAATGCACAAACCCCCTTATATCGCCCTAATTTCAAACAGTAGTGCAAAACATATATAATTCCAACAATTAGATCTTTTTACAATATATATTTTTTTATTCTTAATTATTACACCATTCGTCCCAATTTATGTAGCATATTTTGGTTGAGATTCAAATATGTTTATGTTTGATCCTAATTTTTCATATATATATGTTTCAAATATTTTGAATAGTTAATTATTGTGACTTATAGTATTTTTTTTTTTACGTAGTTTTCACAAAATATAACTTTTTTTTTGAAGATTTCATGTCCAAATATCATGGTCAAACTTACCCTGTTTGAATCTCGAAAAGCAAAATAAGCCACATAGATTAGAACAGAAGGAACACTATTTGTTAAAATGTATTTAACTAAAATCATAAGGATCAATATTAACAATCATAAATATTTGAGATTACTAAAATCACAAAACTTTGACTTGATTAAGAAAAAAATCTACTAATTATAATGTCACATCATATATGTACCACAAAACTACATCAGTCAAGACAAAAACTATATCCATTGACTGTACTTTTGTTTGCTTCCCCAACCCATCCCCTATTTAAGCAACTCCCCCCCTACACTTTCTCTCATCACTTGTTCAAAATTCTTCTTCTTGTTATTACTATTCATAGAGATATAATCTACAAACATTCTAAAATAAATAGAGTAGCGGAAGTCGCGGCGGCGGGGAGAGAGGAGAATGTTGATGGAGAAGTAGTGGAGAAGGTGCATTGTCGAGGAGTAAGGAAGAGGGGGAATGGAAAATACAAGCCGCAGACAAGGGATCCGAAGAGAGGAAGCAACGCTTGGTTAGGTACATACTTAATTGGGTAGGGTGTAAACCCCGCAAAAATTTCTAAGCTTAATTCAGTCCTTTAAGCATGTCAAGGAGGGGGTCCCGAACTTAGAAAATTCTAGCTAAGTTCCCATACTTAGTTCATTTTTGGCATTCGAAAGTTGGTGATCTCATTTCGCCACCTTAATGTCCTTTAATGGTCCCTATTTTTGTTAATTCATGATCATAGAGGTCAATAGGTGTTCCCGAATAAGTTTCGGATTTTTCGGACCTCGTTTAGACCATGTTTGGTGTCTCAAAACAGTGTACCAACGTGATTTTGACGCGCCGCGTCATCTATCGCGTTGGTTAACATTGTTGCAGGGACTACCAGTGAAAACAACTGAGGCTTGGCGCGATCATGGCGCGACGCGTCGAGTATACGTCGATGCATCGACACGCTGCATTGCCAATCGCGTCGAAGCCCAGTTTCAGTCATTAAATGTCCATGTCTTAAAGGGGAAAAGAGTTAATTTTCCACCCCTATATAAGTCTAAAACACATAATTCAACCCTATTTTACCCAAATTATAGTGGTTTCTCTCAAATACTCTCAAGAGCAAGTTAGGGTTTTCAATTGGGGATTCAAGTTCAAGAAAAATTCCACCGTCAATCTTCGTAGAATCAAGGACTAAGGTATGCATAGTGTCCATTCATGGATTCCTTTCATCCATGAAGCTCAAGAATCAAGTTTTAAATCATGTATTGTGAATATTTTGTTGTGGGTTGATTATGTTCATGAGTTGAGATTATGGTTATATTATTCCCAAGTTGGAGTCTGTATGTGTTGTTCATGAAACTAGGTTAATGTGTGGCTTGAAATCTATAAGTTTAGTTGATCCATGGAGTTTTGAAGTGATAATTTGATGATTATGCTTATGCCTTAAGTTATAAATGCAAGGTATTCGATAATGCCTAAGAGACTAGAAATTATGCATTATAGCTCAATTGTGATCTTTATGATCAAAATGACTTCTATGATACTGTTGTGCATTATAAATGTTTTATAGAATGTTCATGAGACTAGTTGATGAAATTATGACATGTTATATGCATTCCCATTCATGTATAAGATTATGATAATCGTGTGCTTCATGAAATCCCCAACTTATGGTATTATGAATTGTAGACTTTAGTCCTATGATCAAGAAGTGTCATGCCTTGTCAGTTTCCTTCTATCGAGTCCTGGGGTACTCGTACCCAACAATTTAGCTGTGTCTAGAGCCAGTGTCAGTTTTCACGATACTCTCAGTCAAGCCATGCTCAGTAGAATTCAGTCAGTCTCATGACTCAGGAAAACTCAGTAAACTCAGTAATCCCAGAAATCTCAAAAATCTTAAAAATCGCAGCAATTCAGTAATCTCAGTAGTATTCCATCAGGTAACGAAACTCAGTGAACTCAGTCCAGTCCAGTTCAGTAAATCATGATCAGTGTCTATTCAGATGGGAGTAGGATTTAGCATCGACTGAACACAAGGATGAGGCCACACATTGACAGTTGAGGGTGTGATCCTTAGAAGCAATCTTTGCATTCCAAAACTATATAGCCAGCATAGGTTGAGACATCGACACTGACAGATGAGGGTTGATGAGGTGGGTTAACACTGTTAGATGAGGGTCCCACCATTCTCTTTTAGGGACACTATCAGATGAGTCTCACCCACAGCTTGTCCTTACCAGTGACATGGTATTGACACCCTTCTAATTGGGATTACAGATTGAACCCCAACTCAGCTATAATAGATTATTAGGGGCATGTTAGTTAGATGGCTACTTCCCACAGTCTCATTGTCAGTCTCAGTAATAGAACTCAGATAGTTCTACAGAACCCAAGACTGTCAGATACAGTCGCTCAGCTCAATACAGAACTCAGATAGTTCCATCAGAACCTAGACTATCAGACACAATTGCTCAGTTTCAGTTATATCAGCTATAAAAAATCCATGTTATCAGTATTCAGATTTAGTAGCCAGTGTTATCACGATCTCATTTACAGTTACGTATTTATGCATGTATTCTCACGTTCATGTTATACAGTCAGTTAGCATTGTTCATGCATTTAAACCCTTTGCATTCATCCTACCTCACTTGCATACTAGTACATTCAATTACTGATACATTTGCGCTATGGTGTTTTACTTTATACCATAGGTTTACAAGCACGAGCTCTAGAGCATCAGTAGCATCCTAGTTTCAGTAGTCAGAGTCATCAGTGAGTCCTCATCCTTCGAGGGCATGATCATTACTTAGTTTATTTCAATAGTTGGAGTTAGTTGGGGACCTATCCCATCAACTTCATATTCATACAGTCCAGTTTTAGAGGCTGTTAGACTACAACATGTTCATACAATTTATTTTAATGTTGGGTATTTTTATACCTCTTTTAGACATTATTTTATCAGTTATGATATAATTTTGAACCTTATAGCGTTTCAGCCTTATATTTCGTATCTTTACAGTGTATATATATTTATCTATATGTATATTATGCAGTTCTCAGGTACAGATATCAGTCATGGGTTAGCTTGTTGTCCTTTAGGATCATAAACATCGTGCATCATTTCGGGTACCAGATTCGGGGCATTACAAACTTGGTATCAGAGCCAGGTTCAATAGAATCCTAGAAAGTCTGAAAGCCGCATCTAGTAGAGTCTTGTGCATGGGTTTGTTGCGCGTCACATTTATGTACAAGAGGCTATAAGATGTTTTAGGAACAGTTCCCTTCTTTCAGTATTAATGTTGTGCCAGTGAGCATGAGTTCAAATCTAACTCTCAGTCTAATTCGTTTCTCCCTTTTTCGATTACAGAATATGCCTTCCAAAAGAAGAAATGAAAATCAATCAACCCCTCAGCCTATCCAAGCAGATACCTTGGACGAACATGTTTCTCATGCAGAGTTCAGAGCTGCATTCACCACTCTTGCTAACTCAGTTGCTGCTCAGAATGAACGACCAACTGTCATTTCGACCAACCCAGTGGCCAATTCAGCTGCTGCCAGGATTCGGGACTTCACCTGAATGAATCCTCTATCCTTTTTTAGGTTTAAGTCAGACGAGGACCCTCAGGAGTTTCTTGACCAGGTTCAGAAGGTTACAGGCATCTTGGGGGTTACCGCTAGTGAGAGTGCTGAGCTAGCTGTATATCAGTTGTGTAATGACCCTAAATCACCTCCCGGGATGTCACGCAGTGCTTAAGGCTACAAGTAGCCCCAAGCTAACTCTTCGAGCCTGTCACTACTTATAATAACTCTTATCAAGATAAAATATACAAAACATTGGTACTGTCATATCAAATGAAAGTAAATACGAAGATAATACTCGGTCCAAGCGACCATAATACTGGAAATTTCAACACAACCACAATCTGATAACTAGTCTGACAAAGCCTCTACTACTCCATAACTAGAGAGTCGTTGGGACAGGTCCCCAACTGACTCAAGCTAAACTGAAAATAATAATCATAAACACTTAAATACTGAAATGTCTGAAGATAGGTCCTCTAACCATAAGGACTCACCACTGGAGAAATATAGACAAAGGTACTCGGAGATCACTGACGAGGCTGAGACTAAGAACCTGAACGGCTGAACCTACATTATAAGACAATGTAGCACATAGACCTATATGTGGACCAGCACTTGGAAATGTACTGAGTATATGAGGGTGTATGCATTTACATAAAACAACATCAATACTCTTTAATCAAATCATGCATGCAATAAGGAATGACTCATATGGCTTGAATAAGTATAAAATGTAAAGCTCATAAATCATGTAAAATAGAGCATGTAACACAAATCTCGTGAGTCATCATACTTTAACTTTGAAATTTGTACTCTTCTGTTATTCTCATTACTCATAGGCTAAAGGAAACTTTAAGCAATACTTTCAACTTATGCATATGTCTCATGGAGAGTAAAACTTCTTTAATGCTCAAGAACTCATAACTCTTTTGAACTCAAATACTTGGAACTTAGAGTCACTTAAATTTGGTTTTAAAACTGATGATCAACTCTTGTTAGTAGAGAAAACTACTTCCTTCTTTGAAAAAATACTCAAAAGCTGCTTATTTACTTTATAATGTATCTTATTTCAAGGATTTAGGGAAAACATTCTATCTCAAGTAAAAATACTTTAGTTTAGTGAAATAACTTATCTCAAAGATTTAGGGAGGTTCTCATAACCAACATAAACCATGTGAGCTACATGGAGTCCAACGTCTTGTCCTCTTAAGGAAGAAACCTCACGTTTGGGAGAGGCGTCATAGTCTTGCCAGGGAGTATAACCTCAGCTCAGTGATCACTTATCTCGGCCTCGGGCCCAATCATCTCGGCCTCAGGCCTAAAATCTCAAACCTACAGTGGCACATAGTTCTGGGGTAAGAAACCATAGTAACTTACCCAACTCGGTGCTAAATACTACTCCTTTTAGTTTATCTCACTCATCTCCTGAAAATCCACTTTAGAATAATTGCATGGTTCAATAAGAACTCAACTATAAAATCTGTAATCTTATGTAGTAAAGTGGATTTCAAAACTTTATAACCATTAGGTCAAAATATTTCTCAATAATCTCGAAATAATCAAATCATGGGTGCTTATAGCACAAAAGTTCATAAAATTTCAAGTCTCAAGTAGGTCTTAATGGACCATAATTCAATCTCAAGTTAAAACTCATCAAAATGCATATTAAATAGCATATAGATTCATAAATCATATATGACATTTTGTCTCAAAATCTTAACATACTCATATACCTCAATACCTCAAACATTGCAATTATTAACTTCTCAAGGAATAAAATCATAGGGTGTAAACCCAGCTTCAAATTCTCAAGAAAACATATAAAAATCATGCCATTAGACTCTCAATTCATGGGAAACATCGAAAGCTTGCTACCAATAACAATGGGTGAAAAACCCTAATTCAATTTCATATAAAATCTCATAGATTGCAGAAAATTATAGTTTAAATAAGCCTTTGGGCACAAGGGTGAATGGATTATCCTTGTTCAAAACCTCACATACCTTAGAGTAAGAAATTGGATGAACAAGCTTGCTCTAAACTCTTCTTTTTTACTCTTGAGAGAGGGTTCTTGCAACCCTTGAAATTGAAAAACTCAAATTTCAACTCAATTTTTAGAATTTATGTAAGTTCTTGGATTTCTTGGAGAAGGGTTTTAGATTTGATCTTGAGGGAGAAACCCTAACTATCTTTTGTTTTGGATAATGAATGAAGCCATTTGCTTTATTTGAAATATATCTGGTTGATAAAAAAGTGAAAAAGACCAAAAATTCCATTTTAAAAATGACTTAAAAATATGGAACGGGGGCTGCGATGGTCGAAACGATAGTCCATCGCTAGTCTGACCGTCCGTCAGATCATCCGTTGTACGTCGGTCGAAAAAGAACACACCGCCTCTATGTGATAGTCTCAGCGATGGTCCATCATAAACTCGATTATCTGTCAGATTGTCCGTTGCACGTTGGCCAGGACGAGGCCACACTACCTCAGTAGGGACGGTCTCAGCGACGGTCCATCGCGAACTTGACGGTCCGTCGTCCTAGCCATCGCACTTAGGCCAGAAAAGGGGGGCTACTGCCTTAGTTGTAATGGTCTAGGGGATGGTCCATCACACACTCGATGGTCCATCACACACTCAACGGTCCGTCACACACTTGACGGTCCATCAACCTGTCCGTCGCACCTGGGCGGTTCCGACAACTCTCAGTAAAACGACCATAACTTCTCACCCCGATATCGGATTTGGACAAAATTGGTATCGTTGGAAAGATAATTCAATTCTATATATGAATAAAAGTCAAATTTAAGAAAATTTTATATGGCTTAAACACCAATAACTTGGGAAATCACTTCTCAATCTTTTAGGGCCAGAACTACACTTCACTTGACACGCTCTAAGGCTTAGACTATGAGAGAACTTTGCGGGGTCTTACAAGTTGTAGGATATGGCTCACACATGGTTCAAATAGTGGAAAGTC
This sequence comes from Capsicum annuum, assembly GCF_002878395.1. NCBI lineage: Eukaryota > Viridiplantae > Streptophyta > Magnoliopsida > Solanales > Solanaceae > Capsicum > Capsicum annuum. Next base: position 4,772,060 of record NC_061114.1, on the reverse strand, counting down.
GAGAGGGCTGTAAATGCAGGGCCTATTAAGTGGGAGGAGTATGCTACTACCCTTTTAGATAGATTTTTCCCCTAGAGCTGAGAGAAGCTAAGGTGTTAGAGTTTATTAATCTCAGGCAGGGCAACATAACAATAAAAAAGTATTCTCTTAAGTTTACTCAACTATCCAGATATGTTCCTCATGTGGTGGCGGATAGTAGGGCCAAGATGAGTAAGTTTGTTTCTGGAGTGAATGATAGTATGGTCAATGAGTGTAGATCTGCAATGCTGATTAGTGACATGGACATAGCCAGGTTTATGATCTATGATCAATAGATAGAAGAGCAGAAGATTAAGATGAGAGAAAAATAGAATAAGAAAGCTAGGATAGGTAGCTTTAATTTCAACCAGCCTAAGTCAGAAGGAGGGAATCGTTCTCAGTTCGGTCCTAAGTCATTTATCCCAGCTCCTTTCTCGGCCAGTGCTCCAGTTCCTAAGTTTAGAGAGGGTAACAAGGATAGGGCGCCAGGCTCTAAATCTTAGGATAGTGTTAGCAGTACCTGAACCAACCCTCTTTGTCAGATTAGTGGTAAGAACTACAAAGGTATTTCCAGAGCTGGCAGTGACGTGTGTTTCGAATATGGCAAGCCAGGATACAGAGTTAGAGATTGTCCCCAATCAGGATTTCAGGGTCAGCATAACCGTTCCTTAGCTCAGTCTGGTTGCCCAAATTAGTAGGGTTCCACCTCCAGTGCTACTAGTGGGAAACACCCAAATCGACTCTATGTTCTTCAAATCCGATGAGATCAGGAAAATTCTCCTAATGTAGTAATAGGTACGTTACAGATCTTTCATCTGCATGTTTACGCTTTGCTAGATTCAGGAGCTTCTTTATCTTTTGTTACTCCTTATATAGTAGTTGATTTCGAAGTCAGTCCCAAAGTTCTAGCAAAGCCCTTCTCAGTCTCTACCTCAGTAGGTAAAACCATCATAGCTCGACGGGTATACAGGAACTATCCGGTTATGGTATCTCAGAAAGTCACTTCAGCAGATTTAGTCGAATTAGAGATGACTAATTTTGATGTCATTCTCGGTATGGATTGGCTTTATTCCTACTATGCCATAGTTGACTACAGAAACAGAGTTGTCCAATTTCAGTTTTTGAATGAACTTGTCCTAGAGTGGAAGGGTAGTACTTCAGCGTTCAGAGGTCAGCTAGATTTCCTACCTTCGGGCATGGAAAATGATATCTAAGGGATCTGTTTATCATCTTATTCGAGTTAAGGATACTATTTCTAAAACTCTCAGTCTTGAATCAGTCCCAATAGTGAATGAATATTCAGATGTCTTTCTCGAAGATCTTTCAAGATTTCCTCTCGAAAGGGAAATAGACTTCGACATTTATCTTCTTTCGGATACTCATCCTATATCTATTTCTCCATACAGAATGGCACCAGCAAAATTTAAAGAACAGTTGAAGGATATTCTAGATAAGGGATTCATCAGACCCAATGTGTCCCCGTGGGTTGCACCAGTATTATTCGTGCGCAAGAAAGATGATTATCTCAGAATGTGTATTAATTACCATCAGTTCAATAAAGTAATGGTCAAGAACAAGTATCCACTTTCCAAAATTGATAACTTGTTTGACCAATTTTAGGGTACCAGCTATTTATCTAAGATAGACCTCAGATCAGGCTATCATCAGCTCAGAGTCAGGGAATGTGACATTTGAAAAATAGCCTTCCGTACTCGGTATGGTCATTTTGAATTCCTAGTCATGTCCTTTGATCTTACCAATGCCCCAACGACTTTTACGGACTTGATAAACCGTGTGTTCAAGCATTACTTGGACATGTTCATCATAGTTTTCATAGATGATATTCTTATTTACTCCTGCAGTGAGCAGAATCATGCAAAACATCTCAGAGTAGTATTGCAGACTCTCAAAAATCATCAGTTGTTCGCCAAATTCAGTAAGTAAAAGTTTTAGCTAAGGTCAGTAGCATTCCTTGGTCACATCATTTCCGGTGATGGCATTAGGGTTGATCCTTAAAAGACCGAAGCAGTAAGAAACTGGACTAGCCTTGTTTCTCTATCAATTATCAAAAGTTTCTTAGGTCTGGCTGGCTATTACAGATGGTTCGTTGAGGGATTTTCTTCTATTGCATCCCCTATGTCCAGATTGACTTAGAAAAAAGTCAAGTTTCAGTGGTCAGATCCTTGCGAGAAGAGTTTTCAGGAGTTGAAAACTCGACTCTCCTCAGCCCCAATTCTAGCGTTACCAGTTGGTTTAAATGGGTTCGTAGTATATTGTGATGCATCCATAGTAGGTTTGGGTCGTGTCCTCATGCAGCATGGTAAGGTCATAGCCTACACCTCCAGACAGCTAAAATCCCATGAGCAGAATTATCCTACTCATGATCTTGAGTTAGCAGCCATAGTTTTTGCCTTGAATATTTGGAGGCATTACTTGTACGATATTTATATAGAAGTGTTCACAGATCATAAAAGCCTTCAGTACGTATTCTCTCAGAAAGATCTCAATCTTCATTAGAGAAGGTGGTTAGAGCTCTTGAAAGATTACAACATGAGTGTCCATTATCATTCGGGCAAGGCTAATGTAGTGGTCGACGCTCTCAGTAGACTGTCTATGGGTATTTTTGCTCATGTTGAGGACAGTAAAAAGAAGTTAGCTCAGGAAGTCCATCAGCTCGCTAGACTAGGTGTCCACCTAGTTGATTCACCAGAGGGTAATATATGGGTTCAGAGTAGTTCAGAATCATCTCTAGTTTCCGAAGTTAAGGAAAATCAAGACAGAGATCCAAGTCTAGTCAAGTTGAAAGAGTCAGTTAAAGATCAGAAGTTAGAGGTTTTCTCCCAAGGGGGACAAGGTATTTTGCGTTGTCAAGGTCGTCTGCGTGTGCTAGGTGTAGATGACTTAAGGAAGTGAATTCTTGTAGAAGAATATGGTGCGCACTACTCTATTCATCCAGGGACCACTAAGATGTATCATGACTTGTGGGAGATCTATTGGTGGAGTGAGAAGAAGAATGACGTTGAAAATTTTATGGCTAAGTGCTCTACATGTCAGCAGGTTAAGATAGAGAATCAGAGGCCTAGTGGATCCATGCAAGAGTTCAGTATTCTTACTTAGAAGTGGGAAGAAGTGAACATGGGCTTTGTGACGGGTTTGCCTCATACTCGTCATCAGCATGATTCAGTTTGGGTCATTATAGATAGAATGACCAAATCAGCTTATTTTCTTCCAGTTTATACCTCTTATTCAGCTGAAGATTATGTCAAACTCTATATCAGGGAGTTGGTCTGATTGCATGGTGTTCTATTGTACATTATTTCAAACAGAGGTACCCAGTTCACCTTTCACTTCTGGGAAGCATTCCAAAAGGGTCTTGGTACCCAAGTTCATCTCAGTACAACTTTTTATCCTCAGACAGATGGTCAAGAAGAAAAGACCATTCAGACTTTAGAAGATATACTGCGAGTGTGTGCAATTGATGTCAAGGGTATTTGGGATGACCACTTGTCTTTGATTAAGTTTGCATACAACAACAATTCGAATGGCTCCATTCGAAGCTCTCTACGGTAAGAGGTGCAAATCTCCAGTCGGTTGGTTTAAAGTTAGTGAGGCCTCAGTTATAGGGCTTGACTTAGTATTCGATGCCTTAGAAAAAGTCCAGTTGATCAGAGAAAGACTTCGGGCTACTCAGAGCCGACAGAAGTCTTATGCAGATGTACGTAAGAAGGATCTCGAGTTCGAGATTGGTGACTATGTCTATCTAAAGAGCTCTCCCATGAAGGGAGTGAAGAGATTTAGCAAGAAGGGAAAGCTCAGTCCCTGATATATCGGTCCCTTCAAAATTCTCAATCATTTTGGCAAGGTAGATTATGAGCTCGAGTTGCCTTCAGATCTAGCCTCAGTCCATGCAGTATTCTATGTCTCCTTACTTAAGAATTGAATAGGTGACCCAATGGTTGTAGTCCCTATTGAGGGTGTAGATATCCAGAATAGTCTCTCTTATGAGGAAATTCCAGTCGAAATCCTTGACTGTCAGATTTGCAGACTGAGGAACAAAGAAGTCCCTCTAGTCAAAGTTCTTTGGCGGAATCAGTCCGTTGAGGAAGATACTTGGGAAGAAGAAGAAGATATGCGAATCAAGTATCCTCACCTCTTCTCTACAAATTCAGACTCAGCCTAAGGTAATAGCTTTCCTTGAGTTCATTCAGCTTATGGTCAAATTTCAGTTACAAACTATGCTCAGATTTTGTTTCAAACTTGGTATCTTTACCTTGCATATTCATTCGTATGTTCATGAGTCAGTTCAGTCATGTATTCGCACATCAGATATGCATGATCAGCTTATCAGTACTCTCAGTCATGCATTCATGTATCAGCTTAGTCATAAAACCATGCATCATATATGCATGATCAGCATGAATCTCAGTAATGTCAGTCATGTAATCATGTTTCAGTCATTCATATTCAGTATGTGTTTCAGTTTATCATTTCTCCCCTCTCAATCAGTCTCATTTGAGGGCGAATATTCCCAAGGGGGAGATATTGTAAGACCCCGCAAAAATTTCTAAGCTTAATTTAATCCTTTAAGTATGTCAAGGGGGGGTCCCAAACTTAGAAAATTTTAGCTAAGTTCCCATACTTAGTTTATTTTTGGCCTTCAAAAGTTGGTGATCTCATTTCACCACCTTAATGTCCTTTAATGGTCTGTATTTTTGTTAATTTATGATCATAGAGGTCAATAAGTATTCCCGAATAAGTTTCGGATTTTTGGACCTCGTTTAGACTATATTTGGTGTCCCAAAATAGTGGACGAACGCGATCTTGGCACACCACGTCGCCTATCACGTTGGTTAACATTGTTGCAGAGACTGCCAGTGAAAATAACTAAGGATTGGCATGATCATGGCGTAACGTGTCGGGTATCGCATCGATGCATCGACGTGCCGTGTCGCCAATCGCGTCGAAGCCCAGCTTTAGTCATTAAATGTCCATGTCTTAAAGGGAAAAGGGGTCAATTTCCCACCCCTATATAAGTCTAAAACACGTAATTCAGCCCAATTTCACCCAAATTATAGTGGTTTCTCTCAAATACTCTCAAGAGCAAGTTAGGGTTTTCAATTGGGGATTGAAGTTCAAGAAAAATTCCACCGTCAATCTTCATAGAATCAAGGACTAAGGTATGCATAGTGTTCATTCATGGATTCCTTTCATCCATGAAGCTCAAGAATCAAGTTTTAAATCATGTATTATGAGTATTTTATTGTGGGTTGATTATGTTCATGAGATTATGGTTATATGATTCCAAAGTTGGAGTCTGTATGTGTTGTTCATGAAACTAGGTTAATGTGTGGCTTGAAATCTATAAGTTTAGTTGATTCATGGAGTTTTGAAGTGATAATTCGATGATTATACTTATTCCTTAAGTTATATATGCAAGGTGTTCGATAAAATGCCTAAGAGACTAGAAATTATGCATTATAGCTCAATTGTGACCTAAATGATAAATGCATGCTTTACCTTTATGATCAAAATAACTTTTATGATATTGTTGTGCATTATGAATGTTTTATGGAATGCTCATGAGACTAGTTGATGGAATTATGATATATTATATGCATTCCCATTCATATATAAGATTATGATAACCGTGTGCTTCATGAAATCCCCAACTTATGGTATTATGAATTGTGGACTTTAGTCCTATGATCAAGAAGTGTCATGCCTTGTCAGTTTTCTTCTATCGAGTACTGGGGTACTTGTACCCAACAATTTAGTTGTGTGTCTAGAGCCAGTGTCAGTTTTCACGATACTCTCATTCAAGCCATGCTCAGTAGATTCAGTCAGTCTCATAACTCAGGAAAACTCAGTAAACTCAGTAGTCCCAGAAATCTCAGAAATCTTAGAAATCGCAGCAATTCAATAATCTCAGTAGTATTTCGTCAGGAAACGTAACTCAGTGAACTCAGTACAGTCCAGTTCAGTAAATCATGATCAGTGTCTATTCAGATGGGAGTAAGATTTAGCACAGAGTGAACCCAAGAATGAGGACACACACTGACAATTGAGGGTGTGATCCTTAGAAGCAATCCTTGCATTCTAGAACTATGTAGCCAGCATAGGTTGAGACATCAACATTGACAGATGAGGGTTGATGAGGTGGGTTAACACTGTCAGATGAGGGTCCCACCATTCTCTTTTGGGGACACTGTCAGATGAGGGTCACCTACAGCTTGTCCTTACCAGTGGTGCGGTATTGACACCCTTTCAATTGGGGTTACAGATTGGACCCCAACTCAACTATAATAGATTATTAGGGGTATGTCAATTAGATGACTACTTCCTACAGTCTCAGTCTCAGTAATAGAACTCAGATAGTTCTACAAAACCTAGGACTGTCACATACAGTCGCTCAGCTCAATACGGAACTCAGATAGTTTCATCAGAACCTAGACTATCAGACACAGTCGCTCAGTATCAGTTATATCAGTTATCAAAAATCTATGTTATCAGTATTTAGACTCAGTATCTAGTGTTATCACAGTCTCATTTACAATTACGTATTCATGCATGTATTCTCACATTCATGTTATACAGTCAGTTAGCATTGTTCATGTATTTGAACCCTTTGCATTCAACCTACCTCACTTGCATACTAGTACATTCAATTGTACTGACGCATTTGCGCTATGGTGTTTTACTGTTTACCATAGGTTTACAAGCAAGAGCTCCAAAGCATCAGTAGCATCCCAGTTTCAGCAGTCAGAGTCAGCAGGGAGCCTTCATCCTTCGAGGGTATAATCATTACTTTATTATTTCATTACTTAGTTTATTTTAGTAGTTGGAGTTAGCGTGGGACCTGTCCCATTGTAACGCCCTGAAAACGGGTCCCGAGGAGTCACACAGTGCTTAAGGATTCAAGTAGCCCCAAGCTAACCCTTTTAGCCATTTTTCTACCATTCAACACTTATAATCAAATTCATCATAATCAAAACATCTAAACATCCTCCATAATATCATACTACAATACGAATGAAATACAGAAAGTAACAAAATACGACATCTCTGACAAATCTGATCAATCTATCCGTCTAGTTTAACAAGCCTCTACTAAACTGTATATCCATGAGCCATTGGGACAAACCCCAACTGACTCGAACTCAGGAAATAAACTGAACGAATCAAAGTAAATGAGGAAATCTGAATAACTAGTCCTCGGACCAGGAGGACTCACCACTGCAGGGGATGTAGATCAACGTGCTCGGATAATCACGGTCAAACCTGGGAATGAGCACCTGAACCTACATTATAGGGAAAATGTAGCCCACATGTGAACATGTGGGTCAGTACCATGGAATATATACCGAGTACATGGGGGTGTATGAAATAAACATATTTATATGCATATATATATATATATATATATTTAACGATCATGTCATAAGTTTTCTTTCCAAATCATGCAGGACATTTGTAAATGGCTCATAAAGCTTGAAAGAAATCTAAAATCTGAAATCATACACAATGAATGGTAAAACATGCCAATCTGGATATCATAAGTCATTACACTTAATCCAAATATCAAGATTCTTTTCTTATTCTCTCATCAAACAATTTTAGTGAAATCTGGAATATTGAATACATCATAAATCTGCATTTCAAATCTCTTTTAAATTAGTAAAATCAATCTAAGAATGAGGGACGACTCTTTGGGAGGTTCTTCTAATCGACATGTACACCATGTGAGCACCCATGATGTCCCACGACTTGCCCCCGTAAGGTTAGGGCTGTCCTACCCTTGCCATCGGTGTAGAACAATCTTATCTCAATGATCACTATCTCAATTTTCCATATATAGTGGAAGTCAATGTCTCAACCTACGGTGGCATGTAGTTCTGGGGTATGAAACCATAGTAGCATACCCAACTCGGTGCTAAATACTACTCCTAATACTATGCTCAAAAATCTCAAGAAAAATCCACTTTAAGGGTAATCTCATATTTCTTAAGTTAAATAAATGATAAAATTCATAACTCGTTTCATAAAGTGGATTTTAACTCTGTTGTGACCAAAAGGTCAAATCTTTCTATACTTCATCAAAAATAGTCTAAACATGGGTGCATGTAGCACATAAATTCTCAAAACAACAATCTCAATGTGGGTTAATGACCCTTATAGCGATACTTAATCAAAACATTTCAACATTTATGCTTTATATCACAAAGCATGCATAATTTATATGGAAATCTGAAAAATTTCAGCCTTTAATCATAACAATAATCACAAACTCATGGAGTTTATTTTCTAAACATTCAAAATAATCATAGTATCTTGAACAACAACATAGGATAAGATTTATCACTTCAAATTCATGATAAAACATGTAAAAATCATGTATCTTTGTAAATAATGCAAACTTTGGGCACAAGAACGAAAGAGTGTTCTTGTTCATAACCCCACATACCTTTATAGTAACGGATTCGTTGAAAGATTGGTCCCTCAATGTTGATTGTGTAACCCTAGTTGTTTTTCTCCTTTAGTGCTCTTGGATGATGAACTTAGACTGATAATAGAGTTATGATGTGTTTAGAATCTATTAAATTCGTAAGGTTAAGTTTAGGGGTGTGTAAGGAGTGCCAAAAAACTTAATTGCCTTCAAAATAACCCAAAAATTGAGTGTTTAAGTCACTTTAAACCATAAGATATGCGCCGCATATGATATCGCATATATTTACATAGGCGCCGCATATGATATCGCCTATATTTACATAGGCGCCACATATGATATCGCCTATATTTACATAGACGCCGCATATGATATCGCCTATATTTACATAGGCGCCGCATATGCTATCGTATATGCTTTCTAGTGTCCATGTGCGATTGGTTAGGCGATGCACTCTACTTCGCAAAGCCATAACTCCTAGCTCGGGTGTCGGATTTTGGTGAAATTAGTATCGTTGGAAAGCTAATTCGATTCTCTATAATTTTGTGGGTAGAAATATGCATAAATACCATATATTTATCAAGTTATTCTCATTCAAATATGACCCTTGCGAATTCAAACACTAAAACTTGATGGATTTCGAAACTCTTAGCTTGTACTACCTTAAGTGACTCATATAACCACACTTAACACATCATAAGCTATCTTATAACTAGGTTACTCTTAGTAATTTAGGTGCCCAAATATGGCTTACAAAATTGAGGTTTTCATATATACGAACAATGGTTCATTTTCTAGCTTAGGAAAGTGCGGGACATTACACCCATCAATTCCATATTCAGACAGTCCAGTTTTAGAGGCTTTCAGACTACAACATGTTCATACAGTTTATTTCAATGTTGGGTATTTTTATACCTCTTTCAGACATTATTTTATCAGTTATGATATAGTTTTAAACCTTATGGCCAGCCTTATATTCCGTATCTTTACAGTGTATATATGTATATCTATATGTATATTATGCAGTGCTCAGGTACAGATATCAGTCATGGGTTAGCTTGTGGTCCTTTGGGGTAATGAGCATCGTGTAACGTTCCAGATACCAGATTCGGGGCATTACATAGGGCGACGGGGCCAGGCGAGATTTCAGTAGATTTTTGGAAGAGAACTAGTGGGGCAGGTTTTCATTGGTTAATAAGGTTGTTTAACATCATTTTTAGGATGAAAAAAATATCGGAAGCATGGAGGTGGAGTACGATAGTTCCTTTATATAAGAACAAGGGAGACATTCAAATTTACAATAACTATAGAGGCATTAAGTTGTTGAGTCATACTATGAAGGTTTGGGAAAAGGTGGTTGAGTTGAGGCTGAGAAGGATCGTGAATATCTTGAGAATCAGTTCGGTTTTATGCCAAGGTGCTGAACACTGAGGCCATTCACCTCATGAGGAGATTAGTGGAGCAGTTTTGGGAGAGGAAGAAGGACTTGCACATGGTATTTATCGATCTAAAGAAGGCTTATAATAGAGTTCTGAGGGAGATTTTGTGGAGGTTCTTGGAGGCTAGAGGGGTGCCCGTGGCATACACTAGGTCGATTCAGAACATGTATGATGGTGCGAAGACTCGTATGAGGACAACAGGTGGGGAGTCGGAGCACTTTCCAGATATGGTAGGGTTGCATCAGGGATCAACTCTTAGCCCCTTTTTATTTGTCTTGGTGATGGATGTTTTAACGCGATATATTCAAGGGCAGGTGCCTTGGTGTATGTTATTTACGGATGACGTGGTACTGATTGACGAGACTCGAGGAGAAGTCAATGATAAGTTAAAGATTTTGAGACAGAGTTTGAGTCTAAAGGATTTTGGTTGAGTTGAACCAAGACGGAGTACTTGGAGTGTAAGTTTAGTAAGGTGTCGCAGGAGAATGGAGTGGTAGTGAAGCTGGACTCGCAGGTCATTCAGAAAAGAAAGAGTTTTAAGTATCTGGGGTCTATGATTCAGGGCAATAGCGAGATTGACGAAGATGTCACGCATCATATCGGAGCAGGGTGGTTGAAATGGAGGCTCGTGTCGGGAGTCTTATGTGATAAGAAGGTACCCCCAAAGCTTAAGGATAAGTTCTACAGAGTGGCAGTCCGACCGGCTATGTTGTATGAAGCAGAATATTGGTCAGTTAAGAACTTCCACATTCAAAAGTTGAAGGTGGCGGAGATGCGGATGTTGTGATGGATGTGTGGACTTACCAGTAAGGATAGGGTGAGGAATGAGAATATTCGGAAAAAGGTGGGAGTTGCTTCGGTGGAGGATAAGATGCGAGAAGTAAGGTTACGTTGGTTCGGGCAAGTGATGAGGAGAGGCATGAATTCTCCAGTATGGAGGTGTGAGACACTAGCTATGGATGATTTTAGGCGGGGTAGAGGTAGACCAAAGAAATATTGGAGGGAGGTGATTAGGCATGATATGGAGCAGTTACAGCTTACGAAGGACATGACCATTGATAGAAAGGTGTGAAGGACGCAGATTGGGGTAGAGGGTTAGGGGGTGGGAGTGCGTCGGTAACAATAAGGAGTTCTTTTGTGTCTGTAGTTTTTATTTGTGGTGCTGTGTGAAGTTTACATTTTGGTTAGATAGTTCTTATTTTACCTTGTGGTTGCAGTATTATCTTGCTGCTAGCAGTGTTAGTTTTATTTTGTACTTCGCTCTTGTGTTTGTTATATTGTTATTGATTCTAAGTCAGGGGTCTATCGGAAACAGCCTCTCTACTTTACCTGAGATAGTGGTATGATCTGCGTATACTCTACCCTCCCCAGACCCCACTATGTGGGAATAAACTGGGTATGTTGTTGTTGTGAAATATGCATGTGGCATTAGGAAATAATATACAGACAAATTTTCATGCAGACATTCAAACATGTATAGTTTAAATACTAATTGAACTTTTAATCCTTTGGTTAAGTAGATACTCCAGTTAGTTTCTTGTGATTTTTGTATTATACTCATTCAATCTTTAATTACTCATGATATAACTCATCACGTCTCACTTACTTACTGCGTACTTATTATTGTTTATTCTCGAACCTGATTATGCAATTATCACAAAGATTCATTTTCATCAATTGAATTTTTCATATATATCTTTCTCTTCATATTAATCACGAGTTTTTATTATCCCTTTAGCTTTCTCTTCATATTAATCACGAGTTTTTATTATCCCTTTAGCATATCGTCGAAATGTTCTTAATTAATATATTAGGTTTTGAAAAGATTTGGTTCTGATCTATTCATTATTTTCTTTCGCACCTTTTCTTCCTTTGAAATTTGTGATATTTGAATTACTTTTAAAAGTAGTTTATCTTCAAATGTACTACGGCAATACAAATTATGTTGTAACACATCAATATTTAGATGAATTAACACATAATAAATTATTAAATTTATGACCATTCACTAGAACGGAATCCAAGTAAGCTAGCTTTTACCTAATTCACTAATATTAATAATATCAAATAATAATAACAATAACATAACATATCTAGTATAATTTCACAAGTAGCTTTGTGGAGGCTAATGTGTACCTTCTTGTCTTACCTCTATTATGGCGGGGGGATAGAGAGGCTGCTTTTGTTAGATCATCGGCTCAAGTAAAAGCAATACAAATAAAGAAAATAACTAGATATTATAACTCAAGATAAAATGCTAAAGAAAACATGACAAAGCATATTAAAAAAAAAACTATTCGGCACAACAAAAGAACTGATATTGAAGCGCAATAAAAATTAAATAGTAACAATGGATTGATATACAACTCCGGAGTTACTACAACTAACAATATGAAGAAAAAGATACAACTCTCAACTACGTAACCAACCTACACCCTAGTTAGTATCCTCCATAACCTCTTAGTTAAAGTTGTGTTATGTCCTATCTAATCATCTTTGTCTTGTATTTCTTCGACATACCTTTACATCCATTGTAACCATCCATAGTCAACCTCACACCTCCGGACTAAAATATCTCTTCTTCACATGCTCGAACCATCTTACTTTCACTCCCAGCATCTTGTCCTCTATCAAGGTCAGTCCTACCTGTCCTTCTTATCTTCATTTTTTAATCTTATCTCTCATAGTATGCTCATGTATCCATCTTTATTTTCACAACTTTCAACTTCTGAATATGGGAGTTCTAGACTGATGAATATTCTGCTTCATACAGTATAGTCAGCCGAATCACCGCATTGTAGAACAGTCATTGAGTTTTGGTAGCTCATCTTAGTCATAAAACGACATATGCGAGTCTTTGTTTCATACATGTATTATTGTTGATTTTTTATTACTTTGAATACTAGACTTAAGATACTTGAAACTTTGTTCCTCTAGATGACATATGTATATTACTTGAAATTAAACTTTAATTCTTCTAGATAACATATGTTTATCAAGTTTCAGCTCCACAACATCCTCATGTGTTACTTCATTAAATTTGCCCTTCAAGTATTTTGTTCGGGTCTTGTTAAACATAAATTCTCTAGATATCATGTTTGTCATCAAACCTTAATCTTGACATTATCTCCATTGCGAGATTATATGAGGAACTTGATGCGCTCAAGCGCACACGCAAGTGTTCGTAGTCTCACCAAGTAATATAGTGGTCTTATAAAAAGTCGAATATCGATCTCACAGGGACTTGTGCTGACAACTATCTAAATCTAGTTCACTATAAAGATTAACAAGTGCTCAAGTAACCAAAAGAGTTTATGAAAAGTTAAAAATAAACGTAATTGTAAATATGTGGAAAAGTGAAGGTTCTTGGACAATCAATGGAGAAAGCCCAGGGGTTAAGGCTCTGTGAAAAATCATGTTATGCTATAGAACTTCATTGATTAGGTTAATTATCTTGATTTTTGATTCACGGGATTGATTTTATGATCATGGTCTTTCGAGCCTTTAATCACCTATCCAACTTAGCCCAACAACTACATTGTTGAGCAGGGATGCGAGAACTAAGTTAAATGCATTTATATTCTATCCCATAAGTGAACCAAATAGAGAACTTAGTTAGGTATATTCTATCCTAAGTGCAAATTATAACTTCATTCAATTAGAAGATTATAATCCTATTCAATCTATCCCATGTTCTATCCTCTTGTTCCTCCTCTTGGGTTCACAAGATGATTATGCATTTATTCTAAGCATTTGAATCCTTAAAATTGTGCTAACAAGGATAAAAAAATAACCAATAATAATAAACAACCAAACCAAATCGATTCATAATAATAATACTTATATTTTTTGCCTTAACCTTGAAAAAGAGTGTTTAGTCGATCATGGACATAACCGTAATCACAATGAATGAATACATATTAAAATTCATAAACAAACTAAAGTAAAGAGATAAAAACCCTAATTGAAGTATTCTCCAGCCCCCCTTCAAGTCCCAAGATCGTCCCGGGTGTAAATCATAATGTTTAAAGGTCCTATTTATTGGAGGACAAAAGTTGTCGATTTTGACATAGGAGCGTGCCATGCCCATATCGCCGTGTCTAGGGTTCGTGGAACGCCCTAATCACGATGGGATACTGGAATTAGTCATTTAGGATTACCCCAAGGCCATGGAATGGCCCTAAAGCGGTGCCTAAGGTTCGCAGCACGTCAATGACTCCAAAAGGTCCGTTTTTGGTCAAATCTTGTCCCATGTGTTTGTCCATCCATTTCAATCTTGTGGAGTTGTTTTCACTTGATTTCCATCTTGTGTGTCATCCCTATATCATCATGATCAACTAACCAAGCATCCTATAGAATCAAACACCACATATTAGAGCCCAAACAATGTACAATTCAAGACGATGAACTAGAAACTTAAGATAAGAATACTAGTTTTGTCCTTTTGATCTTTAATTTAGTGTTTTGACTGTTGGCTTGTTTCAATTGAACCTTAAATATTATAAACAAGTCATTAAATTCATAATTATCAATCATACCCTTAGTGACTCATTACACACATTTGAATCCATCGAGATCTACTAGAACAACACATAGCTCTAGCTTGTAACACTAGTTTTCTCGTCTAAACTCTAAGTGACCAAATTGATTCCAAACTTGTTTGAAACACATCTTAAACATTATAATTAGGTCATTTAACAGTTAGATGCTCAATTATATTATTAGCAACACATTAAACTCACAAGAAGTCCTCAAAACAAAGCTAAATAGACCCGAATAACAACACTGAGGTGCCATAAATCCACCTCAGATCAGAACTGATCTACCTAACATATAATCTTTTCTTTTTCAATGCAGTTCTTCTAATTAGATAATGTTTAAGTTCTAATACTTGGTATTCAAATCAATTTTATATGACGATGCGTACGTGATACATCATTTATTATATTATTACTTAATGTATTACATAAGGTACAATTATTAATTGTTCCTGTCTCAAAGAAATACTTGTATAGTCCATATCATTTATTATATTATTACTTAATGTATTACATAAGGTACAATTATTAATTGTTCCTGTCTCAAAGAAATACTTGTATAGTCCATGTGTTGGAGTTTTTTTTGTGTAGTTCAAAATAAGTGAATTTTTTAATGTATGGTAGAATTCTTTCCATATTTGTCCTTTCTTTTACTGAAATTCTTAGCTAATTTATATTTTTTTAGAAGAATATTTTGAGAATAATAAAAAAGGTAAGTAAACAATAATCTTTATTTTTTTTCTTAATGAATATGATATATCCTAAAAATTCACTTAGTATGAACTAAAGTAAGTATAGTCATAACATAATCTATGATGGGAAAGAAAAATAATTACTATCTGATTTGGTGTTTTCCCTCAAAATCCTATAAAAGGTGAAGTAATAAAACATTAAACCCAAATTGAAAAATAACATTTCCCATTTATTAAAAATAAACTATCTAGATATCAAGTTTGTTGTCAAATCTTAATCTTGTCATCAACTCCACTACTAGACTCGTCGATCAGAATTATGTCATTTATAAAGACAAATATTAACATTCATAAATATTTGAGATCACTAATATCACAAAACTTGATTTGTTTAAGAAAAAATATTAATAATGCCATGTCACATATCACCCCCACACTTTACATACTTCCCTATTTAAGCAACTCTTTCGCATTAAATTTATGGAAAAGGATAAAAAAATATCCCTGAACTATTTAAAATGAATAAAAAATATCCTTCGTTTGTTTTTTGGCTTAAAAATACCTTTATGTTTGTTTTTTTGGCTAAAAAATTACCCCTTCATTAATTTTTTGACTCAGAAATACCTTTTCATTAATTTTTTGGCTCAAGAATACCCTTCTCTCTAACGAAATGCCACCAAACACACCACGTAAATAAAAAAAGTCACTTAATCAGTCCACGTCACCATACACTTGAAAAATCACTACATTTAATCCACCTAACAATCAACCCATTTTATTCTATTTAAAAATTCAGTCCGATCCATATTCAAAAACCTGAACCAAGAGGCAAAATTCAATTCTTCAATTTTTTTTTCTCATATCATCCCTTTCACCGCCTTATATTTTATTATATTACATTTTCAATGTTACGAATCTCACTCGAGCAATTCTTGACCTCATCAACTTGTGGTTGTCCTACATTGCCACTAAATTTTCACTCTGCAAATTCCAATTTCGTCTCTAAATTACCATTCCTCATCTGAGCTTTTGAAAATCGGGTCAACTATTTGAGAATTCAATTGTTTAGGGTTGACCCAATTAAAATTCGATTCTTTCGGATCAACAGTTTAAGGACCTAATTATTTCCTCATCTTTCGCCTTGATCAATCCAAAATATTTGAGCCCATCACAAGGAAAATAAGCAATCAAATTCTTTAATCTTTTCCCTCTTGGACCGAATTTTTTTAATATGAGTGGGGTTGGGTCTTTTAAATTAAAAAAAGGGTTGATGGTTAGATAGATTAAATGGAGTAATTTTTTATTTGTGTATGTTGACGTGGACTGATCAGGTGACTTTTTTTTATTCACATGGCGTGTTTGATGACATTTTGTTAGAGAGAAGGGTATTTTTGAGCCAAAAAAATAATGGAGGGATATTTTTTAGCCAAAAAATCAAACAGAAGGATATTTTTGAGCCAAAAAATAAATGAAGGATATTTTTAATCCATTTCAAATAGTTAGAGGTATTTTTGACCCTTTTTGGTTAAATTTATTTTATCTTAATGACTTGTTCAAATTTCTATATATCATTATTACTATACATATATAGAAAAATAACTTAATTTCTATAAATAAAAACAATCTTATATATATACAGAGAGACTAGAGAGAAATATTTATTTATTTTTTATTGATTTATAAGAGTAAAAATGGCGCCCGAGTAAAAATGGCGCCCAAGCAAAAATGTACAGCTGCAGCGAAGGTAGCAAAAGTGAAAAGAGGAGTTTAGAAGAAGGTGCATTACCGAGGAGTACGGAAGAAGAGGGGGAGATATATGGGGCAGAGATATGGGATCAGAAAAGAAGATCCAAGTTTAGGTTAGGTATGTCTGACACCAGAGGCAGATCTAGGATTTCGAGGTTGTAGGTGACATCTCACTTTTAACGTTAAAGTTATTACTCAAAAAGGATAATTTTTATGGGTGTCCCACTGGAATTTGACTTGTTAGTAAGAGATTTTTGAAGAAAAATTTCATTAAAACATTATCGAAGAGCCTAATTTTTACGAATTCAGTTGGAAATCAGTTAATTTTTTGCTATACGTTTTGTTATTTACACTGTCCCAAATAAGACAAAAAAATTTGTCGATTTATAGACTTTGGGTTTTGATTTGATTCTTTGTCTTTTCAATTTGTATAGACAAATAGATCAAATAATAAAAATGTGATTAGTACTATAAATACTATAACCTTTCTACTTCTCCGGCACTACTGTATGGACTGCATACATTTTTACCCTCTCCAGCCTCCACTATGTGGAAATACACTGGATTTGTTGTTGTTGTTATTATTACTATAAATTGTGTAAACAAGAGTTAAATTCAACTTATCAGTCAACGTGAAAGTACAAAATAGTTGCCAACATTCAATGGATATTTCCAATTCTATTGTTAAGAAATTATAACATCAAGCCAAACATCATTATTATGATTTACGAGGAGAGGTTAACTATAAATTTGAAGGAAGAAGGAATCTTCAATTATGTTCTACACTTAAGTTAAAAAATCTTAAATAAAGATTACCCAAAAAAAGGAGTCAAACAAAGATTAAATCAAGAGGAAAAAAACTTATAGAAGATAGAATAGCGAACAAAGAGTAACAAGATACTGTTGGCTTCTGGATTTGAACTTTGGTATACTACGTGAAATTTCAGCGCGTTTGCCACTGGCCCTACTTCGTCAACTGCTGCACCGGGTGGCACTTAAATAATATACCGATTTTCTTCAAAATATATATATACATACAGTTTTTCAATCGGAGTTTACGGGTGTCATGCCACCCCTGAACCCTCACTAGATCAGCCCCTGTCTGACACCACGGAGGAAGCAACACAAATGTATGACAACACGGCGATTGAGCTCCGTGGTGTCAAAGCGAAAACCAATTTCCCTATTTCGACAAATGATGTGAATCGGAAGCCCAATCATATCACGGCTATTGAATCAGCAAATGTTGTGGCTGTGGCGGCCGCCAAGGTTAAGCGAAAAATTAAGCGCATTGAGATTGATTTGAATTTCCCTCCGCCAAGACATGTGAAACCTTTTAATATTGTAAATGAAAATAACGGTTATCTAAAAAGGAAAAACCAATCTGAGACTCAATCTCTATCTTCATCTGCCTTTCCTTATGGATTTCAGTTAGGCTGTTACAACCATGATGATACTACTTTTTACAATTTCAGTTTATAAAAAACATAAATTGAACTAATTACTACATAACATTCAATATTGACTTTCTCTCTCCCATATTTAGGAAAATACATATACATATCAATATACCTTATACGTAACTTCAATGTATGACGAAACTGTTTCTTCTTAAATTATAAAAATAAAATCAGATTCAATTATTCTTTTACCTTAATAACGGCAATAACTAATATTCTGATTTTGTGGATGCTTAAAAATAGTAACTGTAATTCAAATTCAAAAAATATCTTGAAACATCACCACAATTTTTTTAATTTTTTTTTTGGAATTCAATTTGAAGAAAAAATTGTTTTCTTCCATTTTTAAAAAATCAATATGAACATCAATATATTGTTGAGGCGTTCGGGGTCTTGACAATCTAAAATTCTTTATGAACAATACAAAAGTGATGGAATTGTTGTTTCAGAAAATATACCATTCTTGAAATAGATTTCAACGATTGCTACGGAATTAAATATTGATGAGGGTAGTAAAAAACTTGAAGTAAAGTACATTGTTGAAGGACATTCCTCTCCAATTATTATAAGGAATGATAATGGAGTGAGGGTGTACATCGAATTGAAGAAAACTTTTTCAGGATTTGTAAATTATCCTTTATGTATTTCAACGCTTGACAAGTCCAATAAGGAGATAGAGTTTAATCGTGAAACCGGTGTTGTTCTTTGTATTGAAGGAACTGAATCTAATGCTCTTGCATTAACATTAATTGAAATGCAAAATCAGTATTCGTTATATATTCCAGAATTTGAAGTGAAAATACATCATTACTTTGTATACAGTGATAGAAAAAATTAATGTATGAGAAAGTTTTATACAGTACTTTGTATATATGATGCTAGTGTATTTATTTTTTAAGCTATAAGTAAAAACTTGCACAATATTGTATGCGAAATTGTAATACATTACCCAGTTTGAATGATATTTTGATATTGTTTATGAAATTTACACTACAAATATTAGATTTACACTCCAACAACAGTATGTGTATGATATTTATTTACACCCTTGTATGGGAGTTAGTTTAATTTACGTAGTCGTTCCAGCATGTGCTATACGTATGAGAATGTATTATACATTTTTTCTATGTATGATGTCAGTGTTATATATATGATTTACACTCCAACAACAACATGTTCTATATGTATGTGAATGTATCATCTTTTACTTTCTATGTATGATGCAAATATTTTTGATTTTATACATTATATTTATGAGAACGTATTATACTTTACTTTTTATGTATGATATCAGCGTTATATGTATGATTTACACTCCAACAACAACATGTGTTATATGTATGAGAATGTATTATACTTTACTTTTTATACATGATGCAAGTGTATACGTTTTTATTATACTTTTCTATGTATGACATTGTAAAAGCAGATAATTTGATAAATACATACATGCAACCAAAAAAAAATTCGAAACTAATTTTGATTTGGTAAAGTTAAAGAAAAACCTCAAAATTAAATGAAGAAGGCGATGAAGTTAATCACTTTGTTCAGTTAGCGCTTGATAACTGATAAATTTGAACCCCCCAAATCACGTAGCTTGAAATTAAATGTAAAATAAGGAGTGCAATAATGGAACAAAAATCAAACTAAAAATAGAGCAAAAAGTGAGTGTTTTGGGATGTATCAGACAGAAGAGAGAGAAAATCTAAAAGGAAGAGATTTTATGTAATTAATATGAAATTTTTATAATTACTTTTCAAATAAAGGATTTTATGTAATAAGTAATAGTTACCTTGTGTGTATATATGTAAGCTTTCCTTTTATATATACGTAACTTGGCCCAAAATACATCCCAGTTCTGGCCCATATAATTTCCGACACTTTAATGAAAAAAAGTAAAAATTGTAGTTTTTGACCTTAACAATTATTTCACTTTAGTGAAAATTATTTTTTAAAAATTGAAAACAAGTAAAATTTATTTTTATTTTTTTACTCCTATTTCTCCCACATATTTTCAAAAACAACTTCAAGATTTTAGTTGGTCTTCTTTATAAATATATTTATTTCAATTAGTTATTCCATTTATGAAATCAAGAGAATTTTACTATCTTCTTCCACTAATATATCTATCCATGACTACAAACTTAAATTTACATTCTTAAAAGTATAATTAATAAATGGTTTCTTGACAAGCTATCATCAAGTTCATGCCTTTAACTCTCCAAAGCAGTGGCGGAGCCACCTTATGATTAGAGGGTCATCCGAATTTCCTTTGATGAAAAATTATACTAGTTATCCCTTACTTTTTTTAAAATTTACATAAAATCTCATTTTTCAACTTTACTCATGATACATATCAAGAAAACCCCACGTCCTATTTTTACTCCACCATTAACTCATTCAAAATTTTCTTTCCTAAAATATCTCCCTAGTTATCAACAATTAAATCATTTTCCTTCCTGATATTTTTCTTCCATTAATATTTAAATCATCTTCCTTCCTAATTTTTTCTCCTCCATTAATGCATGCAACTTTTGTTTTCCTCTCCTAAAATCTCTCCCATTTTTTTTTTAAATCTATTGATACATATATAAATTTATTTAGTTATTCATACATGTTTATTCTTTTAATGATGATTCATATGAATGAAAAATATGATATCATTATATGGATATTATGGTGATTCATACGATAGATACATTTTGTATGATTTTAACGGGTGATACATATGATATTAATGGGTGATACATATTGTATTATGATGATTCATATGGTAGATATAATTATTTATTTCAATTATTGGGTGATTCATATGATATTAATGGATGATATATATGGTATTATGGTGATTCATATAGTAGATACAATTATTTATTTCAATTATTGGGTGATTCATATATATGGTATTATGGTGATTTATATGGTGATTCATATGATAGATACAATTATTTATTTCAATTATTGGGTGATTTATATGATATTAACGGGTGATATGTATGGTATTATGGTGATTCATATGGTAGATACAATTATTTATTTCAATTATTGGGTGATTCATATGTTATTAATGAAAGGTAATAGCGTAGTCAGTGTAGGAAACAAAAGTAATAATATATTTTTCTTAAAAAGACTAAAAGCAGAATTGAAACATAATTAAAATTAAATTTAAAAAAAAGCAGACTAAAATTAAAGACGAAAAAAAGATCAAAAAAATATATCTTTCATAATTAAAGACGAAAAAATGAGAAACATAATTAAAACATCTAAATTAAATCTAAAAAGGGAGAAAATTAGATATTTTTCCTTAAATAAAATAATACAATGAATAAAAGAGAATCTGTTACTTCTTTAAATAAATATTTTGTTAGTTTCAAATGTATCACTTTATTATATGTATCACCATTTCAAAAAATCGGGATAAAATGTAATTAACAAAATGATTGAGATTTTATGTAATATCACTTAAAGATTTCGGGATTTATGTAAGTTACCCTATTTTTTATATATATCTAATTGATGTTGAACCCCTTCGGTTAGTTCGTGTGCCTACTTTTTTCGATTTTGAACCTCCTTAGTGAAAATTCTGGCTCCGCCACTGCTCCAAAGAGTTCTTTCTAGAATGAAACTCCTATTTCCATCAGAACTCTCATTTTCTAGAGTTCTATTTCAAGTGAGACTCCTTATTCAGTTCAACCTCATTTTTCTTAAAGTGTTGTAGTTAAACTCTAACTTTGTAATTCAGTACATGGTAATTGTTTTGAGTTTATCAGATATAGCCACTTATCCATTTCTCACTCGAGCAACCTTATCTTCTCATATCCGTGATATATAGTCGTGCATCTGTGAAACAACTTAACTAACATGTTTCATCCATTTTACCAATCATCAGAACTTTATATAGAACCCAACGAAATCTGAAAAAAGAAAAGCGTACGTAGGCCTTAACCCTACCTTATAAAAGTAAAAACTATACTAAAAGTACTATAAATTGCAATGATTTCTACATGTGGAAGTTAAAGAACTCAAATATGAATTAGCTAAGCGAAAACCGGAAATAGCGGTAAAGGTTGAGTTGTCGGTGGCGATCCTAAAATCTTCATAGATACAATCAATGTGAAATCTCACTTATAAAACGTGTTTTTCCTATTTTCATTAGGAAATCGTTTTCCTCAATTCTAAAGAACTTATTTTCTTAGGAAATAAAAATTGATAACCGTGGTATCCGAACCAGTTTGCGCGCACCTCTACCGGCAACTAATTTCCTGGGATACGTCACCTTTACCGGCAATAGATATCAGGTAACTCTATCTACCAAGGCTAAAACATATATAAGGCTAAAACATATGGGAGGAAATTAATGTTTGTCCCCACACCAACGCACCCTAATGAAAGATTTCATTAGCATAAATGGATAATTATGAGTTACATATAACACAAAATTCAAATGATTTATTAGACTGCAACTTAAACTTGATAACTTTTCATTGTAGATATAAGGAATTATGAGAACTAGTATCTTTCAATCTACAAATGGCTATCCAAAGAGAAGATTTAGCTAAAAATTCCATGATCAGAACAATAAATGTTGAAGATTTAGCTCCAAAATTCATAAAAACGGAGATGATTTCTGGGGTTCTAATGTTACAGTCCATCGATATCCGTTGAACAACCAAGATATGCACTGCATAACAATCATCCATCTACAATGCAAACAGGAATAACAAAATTACTTGTAAAACATGTACCAGAAGTAGGCGAAAAATGGAAGAAGTAAAAGGCGTCAACATGATTCTAAACGCTATGTTCAATGGCGTCTTATTGAAGCTCATAGACTAATAGTTTACAAAATCTTGAAGCTGAAAGGAAGCCGATGAGCATGTAATCACAGCCCAAGACAAGGAAAAGCCAGTCGTCAAACTACTATATTACAGTTTAAAATAAGCCCGAAAGAGTTAAGGTGGACATGCAGTGCAGTATCTAGCATCATAGCGATGAACATCAGAAGAATTCAACTAGAAAATACTGCTACTTAAAATGCTTCGGAAGAAGCTAAATTTACTGAAAGAGAAAGGATGGCAGTTTCACAAACGGGGAGATTAGAACGGAAATCAAATGACAGTCGTAGAAGAAACCAAATATTTCTTCTTCAGAGCTCATACAGACATTCTCTTAGACTGCATGGACGACATAATACTTCAGTTGAACCCTCCGACATCATAAATCATCATTGCAATCTGATTGAATACCAAGTATTAGAATAAACCTAAATATTTTCAAATTAGACGAACTACATTGAGAAAGAAAAAGATTATATGTTAAGCAGAATCAGTCCATCAGTCCCTCAGACAATCTGATTAAGTTATCGTCTATTTAAGTTTTTAACTGATAGGCAATCAATGACAGACCTGCAAATCAATCTAATTATTCAGACAATTACTCCAAATCACCACAAATGCATCATGAAAATACTCGTACTTTTCAAAGATGTAAAGATAGTTTGGTTAAGAACTATCGCGTTCCATGTTAAATGAAAATGCAAGTCACTAAAGCTGAAGTTTTTCCTATTTCAGCAGACTGAAAAGTTAACTAAAGACGAACTCCAACTATCAGTAAAAGTTAAAATTTTAAGTTACCTCGCCCTATTTGGACGGATGACTAGCAGATCAACTAGTACTAAAGCTTCTACTATAATATCGGAAGGCCGAATATCATTTAGGAGAACATACATACAGTCTCAAGATAATACCAAATTAAGTACCAACCCCTTGCTACCCTTGTTAAGAAGGTTGCGATGGATATACGAGAAATTTGTGATGTTGGAAACCATCTAATCAATTCAATGTAGCTTAACATATTCAAGTTCAATCTACTAGAGAGATTTATTTGGTTATAAGAAACTAAAGAGCAACAATTCATTAGAAGAACACTGGTATTTAAATATAGTTAGATATAAATACCAGTTAACCTAGCTTGCTTCAGATTTTTTCCGCAAATTTTGATCTGCTCCTAGCAGTGATAATTTAGAAAACCAAATTTTTAGCGTATAACCCGCAAAGCCTAAAATTGTACTTTTTAAAATATCAAAGATCTAGCCTAGCAAGCATACATTCTTCATCATGTTTCATTCTTGAGGCTAGTTTAAGACTAATCTACGACATTTCAAAACCCGAGTGCTTATAATTGTCCATAAGAGTCCCATGAAATACTAGGGAACTCTTCTTTGGTGTCAAGGTAGTAGCTATGCGCAATCATCGGCTTCCAAGAAAGAGTAGAAGAATGGGACCTATTAGAGGACATACAATGCATTACAGACGTATGTGGAGTTTACTAAGAATTTTCCAGAAGCAACTTGGCATAAACAAACAATACACGAAGAAATTAGATACTTTCAAGAACATCAGTCACAAGTAACTTAAAATCCAGTAGCTAATAAATAAATTGTTTTAAGACAAAAAACATAAAACGCCAATAGATTAAGCAGTAATATAAAAATGCTTTCAAGACGAATTCGAGTTTTTTTCATTGAAAAGAGTCTTGTCATCGGTAATAAACTACAGAAGAATCCGAAGTTCAGAAAAAGGAAAAACATCCATGTGCTCATTTAATATCTACTTCTCATGTTCTTACATCGCATGGATATTTCAGTTTGCTTGTACTCTCTGACATTCATCATGCATCATCATTGCAATCTGATTAAATGCTCAAGTATTAGAATTAACGTTACATCTTCACAACTAAAACGGGAAATACAACATATGTATGCTAATAACTTTAGGTCCCACCGTCAATCTGACTCAATTTTTTGAGGCTTATCAATGGAATCAATTCATCAACAATCAAATACAGCAGCATGATTCACAAAATCTCAGATGGACACAGCAATAACATCAAATGCTCATTTCAAGTTTCAGCATCATGACACAGTACAATTACATTCCGAGGAGAATAATATTTAATTCCTCTGGAATTGAAGTCAAACAATTCAAAGTTTTCATTGGCAACATATACTAGAATCTTGACCACTAAGCTTTTTTTCGTAGTAGATTGGGAAAGCTAAAATGAATAAACGGGGACAAGCCTACGATACACTAGTATCAAGAAAAATCCAACTATAATATACTTAGAGAACATAGTAGCCTTACTCAAAGTCAGAAGCATGTATTATCTGTCAGTATTACTTATAAAATGTGAAAGTTAAAGGAATATTACTTTAACATCAAATATCACGTCAACAAGTTTACTATGAATTAGCCGTACATTGACAGTGGAGGCTGGAGAAATAAAAGAGAGGCGGTGTAAACAATGATAGTCCTTTCCACATATGCTAACATTTTTTTCCTTTTCCAAAATCAATACAAAAATTCAAAAATCAATTCTTTTAGTTGGCTAAATCTTAGGACGGTTCCTCGATAGACCTAGAAAGAGAACTTTATCAATTACTTAACAGAGTAAAGATACTCGTATATCTCGAACTACATTTCATGACTTCATCTAGTCTTCTCTTGCCCAACAGAGAACTCCATTTCATGACTTCATAAGAAATAAGCAACTTTTACTTTAACTGAGAAGGAGGAAGTACAGGTAGAAGAAAGTAGGCTATGGCCGGAGGATAAAGATTGCAGAAGTTGGAACTCAAACAAGATCTTACTTTTCATCTAGGAGTAATGTCCTTGTTTGAATAACACAATACGGAAGAAAAACATAGTCGATTCCTCTAGAGTGTTGTGTTCAGTAACCCATAATTCGATGAATTCTATTGTCAACACTCAGCACATCTCAACTTTTGTTTTTGATTCCAACACATCTCAATTTGAGTATAATCTTTTTCTTCCTCAACCCTTTTCTTTAATATACTTCCTAACACATCTCAATTTGAGTATAATCTTTTTCTTCCTCGACCCTATTTTTTAATATACTTCCTTTACCCTTTTCCAGGAATACATGTTTGGGCCAACAACCTGAAGTTCAAAGCTCATCGTAATGCAAGCACCGAATTACAATTAATGACTATCTCAACTCTCAAGCAATCAACTTAATGCATTTACCAGTTGATTCATCAGCAAATGGTCAAAGCTAAAATATCAGCTTACTGGCAAATCACAACTAGTGAAGATGTGCATTAGACCATCTTTAACAAATATAAAAGGCAGTCCGGTGCACTAAGCTCCCCCTATGCCTAGTTCCCGGGAAGGGCCGGACAACAAGGGTCTATATTGTACACGGTTTACCCTGCACTTTTGCAAGAGGCTATGTCCAAGGCTTGAACTTGTTACATGTCAACAACTTTACCAGTTACGACAAGGTTCCCTTCTTTAACCAATATAAGAAAACATAATTTCATTCATCAATGATCAAACAAAAGCAGATAAAAGCGCGATCCATGCATGATTCACACATTAAATTCGTAGCCAACAAATCGAAACACATACGATCCACATAAAGATAGTTCCATATAAAGTTTTATACCTTCAAGCGTCCAACCATAGCTCCGAGGAGTAGCAGAGAGCATTGAAGTCAGTAGCGCCGAGGCAGTGGCAGTATGATAAGGAAACATAGATTCCACTCTAACACAACTCATTTCTACAGGAGACCTACAAAATAAATATCAAATCTATCAATAATTCATACTCCTTTCGTCCCAATTAATGTGGCACGTTTTGGATTTCCAGATTCAAAGAAGTCTCCTTTTTATTGTAATTTTTTCATATATCCTTTAAATATTTTGAATTCACAATTCTCATGACTTATAATACTTTTTACATAATATCCAAATATGTAAATTTTATTAAAAAAATTCAAAATGAAACTGGTCTCGGAATTTGATCTGAACAACATAAATTTTATAAAAAATTGTGCAACCTTCAAAATGCAATATCAAATCTATCAATCATAATTCATACTCCTTCCGTCTCAATTAATGTGGCACCTTCGAGATTTCAAGATTCAAACAAGTCCTTTTCTACCATAATTTTTTCGAATATCTTTTAAATATTCTGAAATGTCAATTACTGTAACTTATAATACTTTAAATGTGTAAATTTTATTTTTAAAAATTTTAAAAATTCATTTTTTTTTATAACTGCCGTGCCCGAGCCAGCTTTCTCACACCTCATTAACTGTTTGACTCTCAAAATTCTAATTGTGTCACAAAAACTCGGACAAAAAAAGTGACATATACTAAAACAATTAGTGAACATTTCTGCTTTATTCATACTTCATAGTAAACAATTTGTTTAGATATTTAATTTATCAATCATAAATCATACTATATACTATAAAGTTTTGGCAAAAAATAATTTATTTTAAGAAAAATAAAACATAAATTTAAAATTGTAAATTTGACCTGAAAATGCGAGCATTGGGTGGCTTTTGAGCTGGAATACGAAAGGGAGAGGATTTTGGCTTGGCGCCGGAGGCAATTTTGGTGGCAGCGGAGCGGCCGGAGGTGACGGCGGAGCGGCCGGAGGTGGCGGCGGAGCGGAGGAAGGACCTGGCGGCGTGAGTGGCCATAATTGTAATAATGAGAAGCGAAAGGGCTTTGTTGGGGTTTTAGGTTCACAAGTAGGGGGCTCCCTATCTTTTTTTTTTAGCCTTTTGGGGATTTATGTCTGTTATTTGTACTGAAGTTCGACTAATTAAAATTCAGTTGTGTAGGGTTCATTCGAAAGATGCCCGCTAGCGGGGATTTGGGAGTTATATTTGTCCGAGGACTAGTATAGTAAAAAACTAAATATCAATTGTTAAGTGTAGTATTGTAAAATAGATCAAAATTCGATTGCATAAGGTCCATTTGAAAGAAGCTCGCTAGCGGGAATTTTGGGAGCTATATTTGCTCGAGGACTAGTATAGTAAAAAATTGAATATCAATTAATAAGTGTAGTATGATAAAATAGATTGAAGTTCGACTAATCAGAATTCGATATGATCCATTTGAACGAAGCTTGCTAGCGCGGATTTGGGAGCTATATTTGCTCGAGGACTAGTATAGTAAAAAATGAAATATCAATTGAAAGTGTAGTGTGATAAAATAGATTGAAGTTCGACTAATCAAAATTCGATTGCATAGGGTTCGTTAGAAAGAAGCTTGCTAGCAAGGATTTTGTGAGCTATATTTGCTCGAGGACTAGTATAGTAAAAACCTCAATATCAATTGATAAGTGTAGTATGATAAAATAGACTGAAGTTCATGGGTCCATTCGAAAGAAGCTCTCTAGCATGGACTTTGGGAGCTATATTTGCCCGAGGACTAGTATAGTAAAAAACTAAATATCAATTAATAAGTTTAGTATGATAAAACAGACTGAAGTTCAACTAATTAAAATTCGATTGCATAGGATCCATTGGAAAGAAGCTCGTAAGCGGGGATTTTGGGAGCTATATTGAGTTAATAACTCAGATGATCACTCAACTTTGGACTTTTATCTCAGAAAGTCACTCAACTTTGATTTTTACTTTAAAAGTCACTCAAGTTTCACATTTTACTCAGAAAGTTACTCAAACTATTTAATCATTTTTTAAATAACATTTGCTTATGTGGAATTATTATTTAAATACAAAATTCAGAAAAATAAAAAATTATCTCTTAATGACCCTTTTATCCTTATTCTCATAAATTTAGTATTTTCTCTCCTCTTTCTCATTTTTCTTCTCTTCTCACATATTGTAATTGATCCAACATCAAATATGTTTAGTAAAATATCAAAGTATCACATTAATATTTAACAATAACCAAAGAATTAAAATTATAATTATTTTGCTCTACCTTTTCAATTCTTGTTTCAACTTCTTTTTTTTTTCATCTGATATCGATATATGTTCGTACTGAAATTTAATTAAATTTAAATTTGCACATTATATAGCTTATTATAAATGCGTCTCTCAACGATACAATCCCCCCGCCCCGCCCCTTCCTGTTTCAACTCTAAAGATGCCCTTTTTAATAAATGTTTATACTATATTTAAGAAGAAAAAAAAAGTACTATACGTATATGTATGATGAATTAGGGATTTATACCCATAACTAAATATTATGAGTAATATATCCTTGTTATAGGGATTCACAATATGCATGTAATAACTACGTACACGTAATTTTTAGTAATAAATGAGTCAAATTACGTATTATTTAGTTATATTTCATCATATTAATATAGTTTATATTAATAATTTTTTATCTTTCGATTATTGTTAAATTTAATGTGATCTTTTAATATTTTACTAGGCATATTTAATGTTGAATCAATTGCAATATGTGAGAAGGAGAAGAAAAATAAGAAAGGAAAATTAATTTATGGGAATAAGGATAAAAGGGTCATTAAGAGATAATTTTTTATTTTTCTGAATTTTGCATTTAAATAATAATTTCACATAATCAAATGTTATTTAAAAAATGATTAAATAGTTTGAGTGACTTTCTGAGTAAAAATGTGAAAGTTGAGAGACTTTTGAAGTAAATATCAAAGTTGAGTGACTTTTTGGGATAAAAGTCCAAAGTTGAGTGACCGCTTGAGTTATTAACTCGAGCTATATTTGCCTGAGGACTAGTCTAGTAAAAAATTAAATATCAATTAATAAGTGTAGTATAATAAAATAGACTAAAGTTCAACTAATCAAAATTTGGTTGCATGGGATCCATTTGAAAGAAGCTCGCCAGCGAGAGGTTGGTGCCGAAAATCACCTCAAGACAACGTATTCTCTACCTTCACAAGGTAGGGGCTAGATTGCATACACATCATTCTTGGATAAAGTTTAAAGATGCGTCCTTTTGTTTAATTACATCGATGAGATAAGTTGTAAAAATGTTGCAAGAAGTTGGTGTGTCGGTAATCACCCCAGGACAACATTTACTTCGATGAGAGATGTCGTAAAAGTGTTGCAACAAGTTGGTACCGGAAATCACCTCAAGACAATGTATTCTCTACCTTTACGAGGTTGGGGCTAGGTTGCGTATAAAGTTTAAAGATGTGGCCTTTGTTTGATTACATCATCGATGTAAGAAGTAGTAAAAATGTTGCCAGAAGTTGGTGTCGGAAATCACCTCAAGACATCGCATTTTCTACCTTTACGGGGGCTAGGTTGCGTACATATCACTCTTGGATAAAGTTTGAAGATATGTCCTTTGTTTGATTACAGGGGCGAAGCTACAGTCACTCACTAAAGGGTGGTCAGATGAATACCCTTTGTCGGAAAAAAATTTCGAGTATATACGTTAAATATAGATATTTATGATTATATATATATTGTTGAACACTCTTAATAAGCTAAAAAGTCACAGTCTATTGGTCAAAGGTGTGCAAATTTGCAGCAACAACCAGGGATCAATTCTTGGTGGGAGCAGCATTGTTTTTTTCATTTTTTTGAACACTCTTAACCCAAACTCTGGCTCCGCCACTGTTTGATTACATCGATGAGAGAAGTCGTAAAAATATTGCAAGAAGTTGGTACCGGAAATCACCTTAAGACAATGTCAGCCGGCAATGGTAGAGCCAGGATTTATATTAAGGGGTTCAGAAGTAAACATATGAACTAGCCAAAGGCAGGTTCAACATCTACTATCTACGCATCAACCACGTAAAAATAGTAGAATTTTTCGTGGAAGGGGGTTCGAATGAACCTCCCGGATGAAAGGTGGCTCAGCCCCTATCGACGGATGGCAAGTTGGACCTTTATTACCATGAAGATGCATTAGATCAAGCAGTAAGATAGTCAACATTTTTTGCTTAAATGGAATGACATGAACAACATGATTCATATAATCGAGTCCAATTTATTTGAGATTAAAGCATATTTAGTCACATTTGTTATTCCTTTTCATTCAAAAAAAGAAACACAGTAAAAATTTTATTCATTTGACCAATTTGTTCATTATTATTCTTACAAAACAAAGTACTAAAGACAAATAAAATAAAACACATACTAGGTAAATATTCATTTGTTGTTTGATCAAGATAAACCAAATGACTTTTTTTAACCCCTCCCTGGAATTTTCGGCCGTTTTGCTTCCGCGACACTGGCACTCGAACTCATAACCTTAGTATTGAATGCTGATGCATCATTTATAACTTGTGGTAATAATCTCCTTCCGAATCTTGAGATTTTAGGATCTATATTTCATTCCGCGCTGACTGAAATTCAATAATATAAATTTGTCAAAATTAGATTATGATTGGTATAAGATTAAATACATAGATTCAAACAATAATTAGTTTAGCAACACCTACATGTCAAGAGCCTAGATATGAAAATCACTATTCTGTAGCTAAATCCTAATTAATGATGGATTAGTGATAAAAGAAAAAGGGTACGCTCGATGCACTAAAACTTCAGCTATATATAGGGCCGAATCGCAAGGATTTATTTTACGCAATATTTCTGCTAGAGATTGTTTTCACGACTTGAACTCGTGACCTTCTGATGACATGACAATCACCTTAATAATTGATTAGTGATATATTATCAAACCATTTAACTTTGTCAGTTACAAGAAATTTAATGATGTATTAACGACAAAATTCATAGTTATTTTCAATTTTTTTCTTTTGTAGTGGAGATAAGCATCCAATCCCTCCGAATTATGGTCAAAGTTGTTACGACACACTCCACAGGGGTCCTGCTACCCCCCTCCCCCAAACTCAATTTACGCATATTCTTGTCACCCTTTTGTGCTAATGCGACACCTTTATTACATAAAATGGGATCCACATTAAAAGTGTCACGTCAGCTAAAAAGGTTGACAAAAGGTGTCACATTAGCAAAAAAAGTTCACAAAAATATGTTAAATTTAGATTGGGGTGGGGGGTGGGGTAAGGGGTGGGGGGCATAATAGGTCCCCTGAAGTTATTTGTGTCGTAGCAACTTTAATCCTAGTTCAGGAGCGCTACTAAATGCTTTATTCTTTGAAGTGAATACATATAATGATAAAAATAGAGAATTATAATACAGAGATAAGCAAGAAGGAATCTAAACCATTGGGTGCCATGAGAACAATAGTGAGTATGAAGCCAATCTTTAACAACACCATGCTAGAAAAGAAACCCTTCATTGTGTAGTATGTGAACATGTCATTCCTTTTAGAGGCCCTAATTTATAGACCTTTCAATTATGGTTTTTATTTATTATTGTAGACATGTACTTTTTCTGGGATTTTACAAGGCGAGTCCAATTCTATTAAGTTCTTGGACGCTGCTCTATTCTAAACCCAACTTACGGCTACATAAAAGGGATAACATATTTCTCACAAACTCTTGGGATATTCACAAAGAATTGAAGGCATTAAAAGTCGTCTTTCTTAAAATCTATCCGAAGTTCCACTCTCTCAAATAAATCTTCTTATATTTAAGAAATACTCTACTAACAATCTTTGAATTATAGAAATAATCAAGAAAGAAGAATCAATAACAAATTAGATTGAGAAGAATCAAGAACAAATTAGATTGTATGTTCTACTTGCAATAATTTAATGAGATAGTTGCATTAAATTATTAGAAGGTGACAGTATTGCTAGGTTGTCATATAGTGCATTACATTGTAATCTACTTCTCAATTGGTTCAATTGTCATATAACATTTTCCTATATTGACTATGCAACCTAAAAATGCTATATTCAAAGTTTTAGACTTAGCTGGCCTCCCATTTTTCAAAGTCCAATCCATAATTTAAAGCCACTTTCTGTATAAAAAAAAATAAAAAATATATAATTCATATGGTTATAAGATATTTCTATCAAAAAGTAAAGTAATGTAGAATGGTGTCGATTCTTGGTGCTAATTTTAAAATGTTGACTTTATGTTATGAATGAGAAGTAGTTGGGCGGACCCAAATAAAAAATTAGCAAATTACATATGGGATAGGACACACAGAATTTCGAGATGATGAGCACTATTATGAAAATATTTCAAGCGCGAATTTATATATTTATATTTCGTTGCTATTTCGACTATTGTTCCTTTGCTAGTATTCGAATATGATATTCCGAGTTAAGGAGTTCAGCCTTCGTCTATGTTTTCCTCTCAAGTAGGATCACAGCCTGCCAGATTTATCATGCCAGATTCATGGTTATGAGTCTAAGTGGGAGATTGTTGGGATATACTATCAACTATGTAGTTTGTGTTATAGTATTATATTTTCATCCCATGTAAAGACACTTCTTATATTAATAAAATTTTTGTTTGAATAGATCGTTGTGTTAATATGTGTGTCCTTTACTTATATAGTAGACAATTTTGCGTATTGAGTATTTTAACTCATGCACGGAAGATTAAAATTATCGATTCTTATAAGTAATAAATTAATGTTCACAATCAAAGATGAGGTAAGACAAACACCTTGATGATTGTAGCACAAGATCAAATATAATTTGATTTTAATCATGGGAATAGTAATATTCCAACTTTTTGTGCTAGTACCTTTCGTATCTATTGAACGAACCAATTAGAGATAGTTGTTTATGTTCTGAATATTAATAAACGATTTCTCTAGTCCATTACATGTACTTATACTCTTAATCTTGTTATAATTATTATGATCTATGTGGTTGATTTGCCATTTAAATCTATTAAAAGGTTGGACTCTTTTATGAGTCAATATATTCCTAATAGGTTGAATGATGACAAATTACTTAGTGAACTATTATTTAGTTGATAGAACTATGTCTCAGACTTGAGATAGAAGACTCCCCTTTATTGTTACTTATAAGTTTTCACGTGAAAATTCTGCAGGTGGATTTTATACCCGTCAAGTGAAATAAGTTAAGCATTATAAATAAAGGATTAAATTAACCAATGAGATAAATTTTTCAGAGAATTTAATTTAATTGATTGGTTTTGGTAATTCTAGCATGGGGAGTTAAATAAGATGTAATGGTAGATTTCAAAATTAAATCGAGGAGTGCAATTACAAATTTTTAGTGGAATAATCTGTAATTTATTAGGATGTGATAGTTCTCTCATCATTGAATTAATATCATAATTGGAAGCCTTAGTTAATAAATCTGTAGTCCCTACTATACCTGATTAGCTAATCAAATTTGGAAAAGAAAGAAAAAGTAATACCATTTCATTTATTAGTCTTCTGTAAATAAGGAACAAAAAGAGTGTATTAAAAATTAATGCTTGGAATTATGACAGTATCTAAGGTGAAAAACGTTTTGTGATTTTAAGATGATATTAAAGTAAAAACGTTTTGGTACTAAGGCTACAATAAAGGGTCAAAAGGTTTTTCCTCTTGATTTTCCTTCTTCAACTGAAATTAAGAATAAATAGAGGCATGTGATTGGGAAAGAATATACACGCGTTTTGCAGAACTCAAAATTTTTTCTTCAATCCAATAATTACTTGCTCACACAAATGTTGGTTAAAGAGGTTAATCACGATATAGTAGAAGACTGTAGAACTGGAGGCCAAAGCATTGAACGATTTTTGTGAAAGCTTCAAGAGGTAAGTTTTTTTATTTTCATTTTGATTATGTTATCTAGATATTATATTAGTTGTTGATCCTGTAGAATTGTTGTTTCCGTTGTGCATATCTACATATCTCTATATCTATATATCTATATAATATATTAAAAGTGTGAAAACCCTTAGAAAAGTGATTTGAACTTTTTGCCCTTCATTAAAAGTCTCCGCAATAAATAAAATCGTCTTTACACATCATTAATTTATTATATAATTATATTTATAATATTAATTCCTAAAATATATAAAACTAAGGATTCCTAAAATATATTAAAATATAATATAATATATGGCAATCCCTCCCCCCATTTTCATGTTATGATCCCAAAAGGCAAAAAAAAAAAGCTACCCTAAATATTTTGTTTAGTTAAAAACATAATATAGTACCTTAAACTATTTAATAACATAATTGATTGTTACTTTTTTCAAAAGACAAAAAAAAATTTCCTTATTTAAAGAATCCTTTTCTTAGAAGAAAAGAATTTGAACTTCTATAAATTGATTATTATTTCTTTCACATCAACCTAGAGATATTATTCTCCCAATATTATAGTTTTCTTTATATCAGTCATATGTAGATTTAACTTTTTTTTATAATTTTTCTTTGTTATCATCGTTCAAGATTTTTTTGTTTCTTGATGATATAACGAAAAATTAAATAATAAATATTTGTATTATACTTCATCTTTCTCTATTTTTTTTTTCTATTTTGTGTTGTAGGAATATGCATTTCAACAGTTTATAATCAGGTATTTTAGTTATATTTTCTATAAATTTTGCACTGTTAGGCTATCACTTGATGATTTTTTATGATTTATAATTAAAGAATTCTAAAATATACGATGAATAAATTTCTCTTTTTCATTGTCATTTAAGATTTTTTTTGTTTCTTGATGATGTAAATAAAAATTAAAGAATAAATATGTGTATTATTCTTCATCTTTCTTAATTTTTCTATAGATAATAAAAGTCTTTTTTTTTTCTATTTGTGTTGCAGGAATATGTAGCTTCTCAAAGGTTTAGATCCAAATATATTTTCATGTATATTTTCTATAAATTTTGTATTGTTAGACTCTGACTTTATAATTTTCTCTATCATTAATATTTAAAAATCCTAAAATATATGATAGTAGGAAAATAATTACTTTAGCTCAAAAAACTAAAATTATTATTTTAATAATTTATTTGTGCACGGAAAAGGGGTATTACTAATTCCATAACGTGTATTGTAAAATTAATTATAGTAGAACACACAAATAAAAGAAAAATAACATAGAAAAAGTCTTAAATAGTAAAGAAAAATAAATTTTTTCATAGTTTGGTGACTTTCATAGAAGTAAAAATTTTTGAATTTGAATTTTATAAATTGAGAATCATCCCTTTTTGCGACAATATGACAGGAAACAAAAATAGGTTAAAGTGATTTTTGAGAAAAAATATGGTGATGAGTTATCATATTTTTCTTTAAGCATAGTTTTTATTTTAAAAGTTTTATGTTATTTTTAAAAAAAGTTGTTTACTTAGTACTCTAACATACACACAATAATTTATTTTTTTATAAAAATTTATTATTAATTAACGCGAGACACACGTTCAAAGCACGTATATTTGACTAGTTCTAACAATTACATAGATGGAAAGTGTTATGTTAAACTGTATATTTATTAAAATTTCCCTTTTCTATATATATGAGGTAAGATTGCTTGTAATAAAGTTTTGTGATTTGGTTCTTCCTGAACTCCGTGTATAGAGGGATCTTTAGTAAACACTTGCCTATCCCCCCCTATATGTAGCATGATAGTTGATGGCTCCATCTATGCTTAATTTGATTTATTCTAAAAATAAAGTAAAGAATTTCAAGTTTGCCATAATACAATTTTAATCTAAATATTTACAAAACAAACAAGAAGTTGAAGATGCGTCCTTTGTTTGATTACATCGATGAGAGAAGTCGTAAAATTGTGGCAAGAAGTTGGTGCCGGAAATCACCTTCAAAATGTACCTTAAAGATAGTCAATATATTTTGCTTAGTTGAAATAATATGGACAACGATGATTCATATGATTGAGCCCAACTTATTTAGAATTAAAACATATTTAGTCACACTTGTTATTCCTTTTCTTTCGAAAAAAGAAACACAATATAAATTCTATCTGAACCAACTTTTGGATAGAATGCCATTCATTTGAATTTCTTCATTATTGTTCTTACAAAAACAAAGCACAAAAGACAAAACAAAAAAAAATAAAACACATACAAGAGAAATACTCATTTGTTGTCTAGTGCATATATTGTCATTTGATCAAGATCAACCAAATGACTTTTTTTAACCCCTCCCTGGAATTTTGGGTTGTCTTGCTTCGTTGACATTCGAACTCATAATCTTAGGACTGATATTCGGTTCATTTTCAAGTTGTGGTAATAATCTCCTTTCGAATCGTGAAATTTCAGGATTTATATTACATCTCGCGCTGACTGAAATTCAATTATATAAATTTATCAATTAGATTATTATTGGTATACGATAATTAAAATGCACACGTTCAAACAATAATTAGTTTAGCAACACCTATATGTCAAGAGTCTAGATATGAAAATCACTATTCTTTAGCTAAATCCTAATTAATGATGGACTAGTGATAAAAGAAAAAGAGTGAATATATAATGATAGAATAGAGAACTATAATATAGAGATAAGCAAGAAGGAATCTAACCATTGGGTGCCATGAGAAGAACAGTGAATATGAAGCCAATCTTTAACAACACCATGCTAGAAATGAAACCCTTCATAGTGTAATGTCAATATGTCATTGCTTTAAGGAGGCCCTAATTTATAGACCTTTGTATTATAGTTTTTGTTATTATTATTATTATTGTTGTCGTCGTCGTCGTCGCCGTCGTCGTCGTCATCGTTGTTGTTGTAGACATTGACTTTTCCAGGAAGTTTACAAGACCAGTCCAATCCTATTAAGTTCTTGAAGTCTACTCTATTCCAAATCCAACTTACGACTACATAAAGGGTATAAAGAGATCAAGACGTTAAAAGTCGTTTTTCGTAAAGTCTGTCTGATATTCCTCACGCTCCAATATAAATCTTTCTATATTCGACAAATATGTTATTAACGATCCTGAAATTACAAAGATAATCAAGAGAGAAGAATGAAGAGCCGAATTGTATGTTTTACTTGCAATAATTTAATGAAAATTGCATTAATTTTAGAGGTATGGACTGCGTATATCTTACCCTCTCCAGACCTCACTATGTGGGAATACACTGGGTTTGTTGTTGTTGTTTCATTAGTTTTATTAGTAGGTGACAGTATTGCTAAATTGTCATGTAGTATATATTGTAATCCACTTCTCAATTGGTTCAATTGTCATGTAAATTGACTATGCAACCCAAAGATGCTATTCAAAGTTTTAGACTTTAGCTGGCCTACCATTTTTCAAAGTCAAATCCATAATTTAAAAGACACTTTATGTATTAAAAAAATCCAAAAATAATTCATATAGTTATAATATATTTCGATCAAGAAGTAAAAAGTAATGTAAAATGGTGCTAATTCTTGGTGCCCATTTAAAAAATGTTGACTTTGATGTTATGAATGAGAAGTGGTTGGGGAAGGACCCAAATAAAAAATTAGCACGTTACGTATGGGATAGGGCACACGGACGCGTATCCAGGATTTCGAAATGATGAGTGTAATATAATGAAAATATTTCAAGTGTGGGTTCATATATTTATGTTCTGAGGCGATTCGGACTATTGTTTCTTCTTCTGCGCCAATATCCGAGTATGATTTTTTGAATTCAGGAGTTCAACCTTCATCTATGTTGCCCTCTCAGGACTCAAGTAGGATCACAATCTGCCAGATTTACTATTTCTCCTGTTGCTTCGGATACAGTTATGTCTTATGAGGATCAGAAGAGGCTTGAAGGATTTACTCGCTTGGGTCCATCCAAGTTTAGTGCATCTGTGGGTGAGGATGCCTATGCGTTCTTGATTGACTTGAGGATAGAGGCACGCAGAGGTGTATTCAGGATTTCGAGAAGATGGGTCTATTATTATGAAAATACTTCGAGCGTGAGTTTATAGATTTATATTTAAATATTTTTAGAAAGATGTAATAATGCTATATATGATCTAGGGAGGAGAGCATGGGTTCACATGAACCTGGTGACCCCACCTAGATACGCACCGACCACGTCGTTAAGGAAATGAATAAATGGACAATTAATAAGGAAAAACTACATAACTAAGCAAACATAGCTAGTATATTTACCGAATCCAACACTAGTATATCCAAATAAAATGCATATTCAAACACAACTTTAAATTTTGAAAATCATAAAAAAACTCAACTTTCCAAATTTTAACTTCAAAATCTCTAATCATGAGCTAAGTTTCTCATCAAATTGCTTCAAATTTTAGTTTTACATTTAGGAATTGATTAGAACAGCCAGATCCATGAGTTGATTCTTCAAATTCACATTTGCAAGTTGTTTTTTCCAACATATCTAAGTTAGGTTAAGATATTGCTTAAATATACAATTGCTTAAACATACAATTTCTATCTTGTGAAGGTAAAAAGACTGTTTCTGAAAAACCTTCAGCTCAAAAAGTCGTAAAAATGTTGCAAGAAGTTGGTGCAAAAAATTACCTCAAGACATCGTATTCACTATCTTCACAAGGTAGGGGCTAGGTTGCGTACACATCACTCTTGGATAAAGTTTGAAGATGCGTCCTTTGTTTGATTACATCGATGAGAGAAGAAGTAAAAATGTTGCAAGAAGTTGGTGCCGAAGATCACCTCAAGATAGCATCGACCAGCAGTGGTGGAGTCAGGATTTTCATTGAAGGGGTTCAGAAGTAAACATACGAACTAACAAAAAGGGTTTCAACATCTACTATGATGCATAAATAATATTTTTAAGCACGTAAAAATCATAATTTTTCATCGAATGAGACTTGAATGAATCTTCTAGATGAAAGGTGGCTCCGTCCCAGTTAACCGGATGACAAGTTGGCCTTTTATTACCATGAAGATGCATTAGATCAAGAAAATGTACCTTAAAGATAGTCAACATATTTTGCTTAACTGAAATGACATGAACAACGATGATTCATATGATCGAGCCCAACTTATTTGAAATTAAAGCATGTTTAGTCAATACTTGTTATTCCTTTTCATTCAATAATAGAAACACACTAAAAGATTTATTCATTTGAATTTGTTCATTACAATTCTTAGTTCTTACTAAACGAAACACTAAAGACAAATAAAATAAAACACATACAAGATAAATACTCATTTGTTATCTAGTGCACATATTGTTGTTTGATCAAGATCAACCAAATGACTTTTTTAACCCCTCCCTGGAATTCTCGGCCCTTTTGTTTCACTGGCACTCAAACTCATAACCTTAGGATGGAGTGACGGCTGATCATTTATAACTTGTGGTAGTAATCTCCTTCCGAATTCTAA
Organism: Capsicum annuum; assembly: GCF_002878395.1. Lineage (NCBI taxonomy): Eukaryota > Viridiplantae > Streptophyta > Magnoliopsida > Solanales > Solanaceae > Capsicum > Capsicum annuum. The sequence continues at coordinate 4,731,787 of NC_061114.1, read as the reverse complement.
GATTTTAGGATCTATATTCCATCTCGCGCTGACTGAAATTCAATTATATAAGTTCGTCAAAATTGGATTATGGTTGGTATAAGATAATTAAAATGCATAAATTCAAACAATAAATGTAGCAACACCTATATGCTAGAACGTAGATTCGAAATCACTACTACCATAATATGTAGAAATTAGACGGGCAGAGTCCGAATTTTCACCAAGGGGATTCAAAATTAGAATAAGTAAACACACGAATTAGTCGAAGGAGGTTCAACATCTGCTATTACTATATATACATAAAAAATAATTTTAATCATGTATAAATAATATAATTTTCTAACAAAAACGGTTGGATGAACCCATGTCTTTAAGCTGATTCTGCCCTAATTAGTGATATATACTATCAAAATATTTATAGTTACGAGTAATTTAGCAACAAATTAACGACGGAATTGATAGTTATTTTCAATTTTTTTCGTTTTTAGTGAATATATATAATGATTAAAATATAAAATTATAACATATAATCATTTGAATTTTTCATTATTATCCTTACAAATTAACATAAGGTGATCTTGCTCGGAAAAATAATCAGATTCTTCAAGAGATACTCCCAAATGAAGTCAAAGAAAGTAAGACACATAAAATATAAATTTAAAATACATATAAGGAAAATACTAAATTGTTGTTTGATCAAGATCGACAAATTATTTTTTCAACCCTCCCTTAACACCCATTCTTTTTGCTCCTTTGACACTCGAACTCGTAACTCTAGGATTGAATTTCGGAACATTTATAATTTGCGGTAATAATCTCCTTCCGAATCTTGAGATTTCAGGATCTATATCCCATCCCGCGCTGACTAAAATTCAATTATATAAATTTTTCAAAATTAGATTATGTCATTATGGTTGGTATAAGATAAAATGCAAACATTCAAACAATAACTAGTTTAGCAACACCTGTATGTCAAGAGTCTGCTGCTAATCCTAATTAATGATGGATTAGTGATAAAAGAAAAAAGGGTCAGCTCGATGCACTAAAGCTTTAGCTATGTACGGGGCCGAATCACAAGAATTTATTTTACGCAACATTTCTGTAAGAGGTTGTTTTCACGGCTTGAACTCGTGATCTTCTAGTCACATGACAATCGCCTTTATAATTGATTTAGTGATATATCATCAAACCATTTAATTTTGTTAGTTACGACTTACGAGCAATTTAACGATAAATTAAAGACCAAATCCATAGTTATTTTCTTTTTTTCCCGTTTTGTAGTGAATATATATGATGATAAAAATACAGAATTATAATGTAGATATAAGCAAGAAGGAATCTAACCATTGGGTGCCATGAGAAAAATAGTGAATATGAAGCCAAAATAGATAGAAATGAAACCCTTCATAGTGTAGTATGTGAACATGTCATTGCTTTTAGGAGGCCCTAATTTATAGACCTTGGTAATATAGCTTTTTATTTTATTATTGTATACATTGAAATTTTTTGGGATTTTACAAGAAGAGTTCAGTCCTATTAAGTTTTTGGAGGTTATAATATTCTAAATCCAACTTACGGCTACATAAAGGGTATAACATATTTTTCATAAACTCTTGGAATATTCATAAAGAGGTCAAGGCGTTAAAACCCGCCTTTCTTAAAGTCTGCCCGATGTTCTTCATGCTCAAATATAAATCTTTCTATATTCGAGAAATATTCTACTAACGATTCTTAAATTACAAAGATAATCAAGAGAGAATGATGGCCAGACCCAGATTGTATGTTCTACTTGCAATAATTTAATGAAAATTGCATTAAATTATTAGAAGGTGACAATATTGATAGGTTGTCATGTAGTATATTGTAATCCACTTAGCATCTCACTAATTTGACTATGCAACCTAAAGATGATTTCAAAGTTTTCGACTTAGCTGGCTTTCCATTTTTCAAAGTCAAATCCCTAATTTAAATCCACTTTCTGTATAAAAAAAATTAAAAAATAATTCATATGGTTATAAGATATTTCTATTAAGAAGTAAAATGTTGTTGATTGGTGGCCTATTTAAAAATGTTGACTTTATGTTATGATTGAGAAGTGGTTGGGGGAGGACCCAAATAAGAACTTAGCAAACTACTTATGGGATAGGGGCACGCATAGGCATATTCAGGATTTCGAGATGATGAGCATTATTATAAAAATATTTCAAGCGTAGGTTCATATATTTATGTTCTGAGGTGACTTCGACTATTATTCTTTCTTTTGTGCCAGTATCCGAGTATGATATTCTGAGTTAAGGAGTTCAACCTTTGTCTATGTTGCCCTCTCAGGTAGGATAATAACCTGCCAGATTGACCATTCCTTCTGTTGCTTCGGGTACATTTATGTCCTATGAGGATCAGAAGAGATTTGAAGGATTTACTCGCTTGGGTCCACCCAAGTTTAGTGGTTCTGTGGGTGAGGATGCCTATGCGTTCTTGATTGACTTGAGGATAGAGGCACGCAGACGCGTATTCAGAATTCTGAGAAGATCGATGAGTGTACTATTATGAAAATACTTCGAGCGTGGGTTTATATATTTATATTTAAATATTTTTAGAAAAATATTATAATGCTATATATGATCTAGGGACCTAAGCACGGATTCACGTGAACTCGATGACCCCACCTAGAGAGGTCCGAGCACATCATTAAGGAAATGAATAAATGAAAAAATAATAAGGAAAAACTATATAACTAAGCAAACATGGCTAGTATATCTACTCAACTCAATGCTAGTATATCCAAGTAAAATGCATATTCAAACACAACTTTAAATTCTGAAAATCATAACTCAAAAATTCAATTTTCAAGTTTATTCTCCAATCAACCAGAGCTGAGTTTCTCATCAAATTGTTTCAAATTTTAATTTTACATTTAGGAATTGATTAGAACAACTGGATCCATGAGTTGATTCTTGAATTTCGCATTTGCAAGTTGTTTTTTCCCAACATATGACTAAGTTAAGTTAAGAGATTGCTTAAATATACAATCTCTGTCTTGTGAAGATAGACCGTTTCTGGAAAACACTCGACTCAAGTATGACAAGGAGAATGAAGGTTTTATTAACAGTAACTATCAATGCAAAAATTTTCAGAAAAGATCATATAGTAATTAGTTAGTAGATTCTGAAGAGATAAAAAGACTAGACTACCCTTGATCTTTTATCTACAACACTCCCTCTCAAGTTAAAAAAAGGGCAACCCGATGCACTAAAACTCTCGCTATGGCAAGATCGGGGGAAGGGTTCCGCCACAAGGGCGTATTGTACGCTACCTTTCCTTGGATTTCCGCCAGAGACTGTCTCTAAGACTTGAACCCATGACCTCCTGGTCACATGACAGCAGGGGCTGACCTACGTTTATTATTGGGGTGCTCCGGCACCAATTTAGCTCGACTCGGAATCGGTATAATTACATACGAAATATACAAAAAATAGTTATAAATTATATAAAAGCACCCACTAAAACAGAAAGTTGCTTGGGTGCATTGGCATTTAGGTCAATCGTAAGGTTCTCCACTGGCAGGGTGCCTCGGATTTGAACAGTAGTAAACAACCATGATCCTTAAATCCTGGGTCCACCACTGCATGACAGCAATTTTACCAGTTTCTCTGAGGCTCCCTTCAAGTTAGGAGAGGTGAGTATATTCAAAACTCCTAGGTCCTAGCTTGGCTTGTAGAAACTCATGTTGAACTCTAGTTAACCATTTTGTGAGGATGTTTGTTGGTTGCTGTTGAGTAGATATGTATATGATATCAATTAGACTTTATTGTAGTTTTCCCTTGATAAAATGAAAATCAATCTCTGTGTGTTCAGTCTTTTTTTTATCTCAACAATATCATTGTTAACAAGCTTGAAGAAGTCAATTTAAGTTTCAAATATGATTTTTATGAGAAATTTGGAGCTAAGACGTGTTATACACTTTTATACAAGGTACATATAATTTTTATACGCGACTATTACACTTTTAAATAAGGTAAATATATTGCTCATATAGGTGTATAAATACTGTATAATAGTTTAGAAGTGTATACAAACATAACAAAGGTTGACTATGCTGGTATAAACTAAAAGTATATAATTACATAGATGGAAAGTGTTATGTTGAGATGTATATTTATTTAAATTCCCCTTTCTTATATATGTGAGGTAAGGTAACGTATAATGAAGCTTTGTGATCCGGTCCTTAAAAATAGTCATATATTTTGCTTAATTGAAATAACATAGACAACGATGATTCATATGATCGAGTCCAACTTATTTAGAATTAAAGCATATTTAGTCACACTTGTCATTCCTTTTCTTTCGAAAAAAGAAACGCAATAAAAAATTCTATCCCAACCAACTTTTGGATAAAATGCCATTCATTTGAATTTCTTTATTATTATTCTTATAAAACAAAGTACTAGAGACAAATAAAATAAAATACATACAAGGAAAATACTCATTTGTTGTCTAGTGCAAATATTATTGTTCAAAGATCAACCAAATGACTTTTTTTAACCCTTTCCTGGAATTTTCAGTCGTTTTGCTTCATTGGCACTCGAACTCATAACCCTAGGACTGATTTGCGGATCATTTCCAACTTGTGGTAATAATCTTCTTCCGAATTGTGAAATTTCAGGATCTATATTCCATCTCGCGCTGACTGAAATTCAATTATATAAATTTGTAAATTAGATTATTATTGGAATACGATAATTAAAATGCACACATTCAAACAATAATTAGTTTAGCAACACCTATTTGTCAAGAGTCTTGATATGAAAATCACTATTCTCTAGCTAAATCCTAATTAATGATGGACTAGTGATAAAAGAAAAAGAGTCAACTCGATGGACTAAAGCTTCAGCTATGTACGAGTTTCAATGAAGGGACGAACCGCAAAGGTTTATTTTACGCAATCTTACTTATATTTCTGTAAGAGGTTGTTTTCACGAGTTGAACTCGTGACCTCCTCCTGGTCACATGACAGTCACCTCAATAATTGATTAGTGATATATTATCAAACTATTTAATTTTGTTAGTTACGAGCAATTTAACAACGAAATTCATAATTACTTTTCAATTTTTTTTCTTTTTGTAGTGAATATATATAATGATAGAATAGAGAACTATAATATAGAGATAAGCAAGAAGGAATTTAACCATTGGGAGACATGAGAAGAATAGTGAATATGAAGCCAATCTTTAACAAAACCATGCTAGAAATGAAACTCTTCATTGTGTACTGTGAATATGTCATTGCTTTAAGGAGGCCCTAATTTATAGACCTTTGTATTTTATATATATATATATATATATATATATATATATATATTTATTATTATTATTGTAGACATTGACTTTTCCAGGAAGTTTACAAGACGAGTCCAATCCTATTAAGTTCTTGAAGTCTACTCTATTCCAAATCCAACTTAAAGGGTATAAAGAGATCAAGGCGTTAAAAGTCGTTTTTCATAAAGTCTGTCCGATATTCCTCACGCTCCAATATAAATCTTTCTATATTCGACAAATATCTTATTAATGATCCTCAAATTACAGAGATAATCAAGAGAGAAGAATGAAAAACCGAATTGTATGTTCTACTTGCAATAATTTAATGAAAATTGCATTAATTTTATTAGGAGGTGACAGTATTGCTAAATTGTCATGTAGTATATTTTGTAATCCACTTCTCAATTGGTTCAATTGTCATGTAAATTGACTATGCAACCCAAAGATGCTATTCAAAGTTTTAGACTTAGCTGACCTACCATTTTCAAAGTCAAATCCATAATTTAAAAGACACTTTATGTATTAAAAAAATTCAAAAATAATTCATATAGTTAGTCATATATTTCTATCAAGAAGTAAAAGTAATGTAAAATGGTGCTAATTCTTGGTGCCCACTTAAAAAATGTTGACTTTGATGTTATGAATGAGAAGTGGTTGGGGAAGGACCCAAATAAAAAATTAGCACATTACGTATGGGATAGGGGCACACGGACGCGTATCCAGGATTTCGAAATGATGAGTGTACTATAATGAAAATATTTCAAGAGTGGGTTCATATGTTTATGTTCTGAGGCGATTCTGACTATTGTTTCTTCTTCTGTGCCAGTATCCAAGTATGATATTTCGAATTCAGGAGTTCAACCTTCATCTATGTTGCCCTCTCGAGTAGGATCACAGCATGCCAGATTTACTATTTTTCCCGTTGTTTCGGGTACAGTTATGTCTTATGAGGATCAGAAGAGGTTTGAAGGATTTACTCGCTTGGGTCCATCCAAGTTTAGTGGTTCTTTGGGTGTGGATGCCTATGCATTCTTGATTGACCTGAGGATAGAGGCACGTAGAGGCGTATTTAGCATTTCGAGAAGATGGGTATAGTATTTTGAAAATATTTCGAGCGTGGGTTCATATATTTATATTTCAATTTTTTTAGAAAGATATAGCAATGCTATATATGATCTAGGGAGAAGAGCGTAGATTCACGTGAACTCGATGACCCCACCTAGTTATGTCATTAAGGAAATGGATAAATGGAAAATTTATAAGGAAAAACTACATAATTAAGCAAGCATAGCTAGTATATCTGCTGAACCCAATGCTAGTTAGTATATCCAAGTAAATGCATATTCAAACACAATTTTAAATTCCGAAAATCATAACTTAAAAAACTCAATTTTTTTATGTTTCAACTTCAAAATCTCTAATCATAAGCTAAGTGTAGTGTATATAATATTAGACTTTTGTTAACTTACTCTCTACATACTGGACTACTCTAATGATTATTAGACTTAATAACCATCAATCTAACTAACTTTCATACAGTAATTAGTTAGTAGATTCTGAAGAGATAAAAAGACTAGGCTACCCTGGATCTTTTATATACAACTCCCTCTCAAGTTAAAAAAGGCAGCTTGGTGCACTAAAGCTCCCACTAAGTGTAGGATCGGGGGAAGGGCCCCACCACAAGGCTGTATTGTACGCAGCCTTATCTTGAATTTTTGTCAGAAACTGTTTCCAAGGCTTGAACCCATGACACGGTTACTTCGATGAGAGAAGTGGTAAAAGAATGTTGCAAGAAGTTGGTGCCGGAAATCACCTCAAGACAACGTATTCTCCACTTTCAGAAGCTAGAGGCTAGGTTTCATACACATCAATCTTGGATATAGCTGTCAACCGGGCCGACCCGGTTCAAACCGGCACCGACCCATTAAGTGTAACTGGTCAGTTTGGACCTCATTTTTAATGGGCTTATCTGGTCCGGGTTCAACAGCAAAAAATCACCAAACAGGCCGTGACCGGGCTAGAACCAGTTTTAACCGGTCTGACCGGTTCAGCCCGGCCCACTTTGAGAAATGGGTCTTTACTGGTCCTTCATGTAATAAATAAATAAATTAAATTTGAATTTACATATTTTTTCTAATATATACTATATATATACACAACTATATACATTTTAAATACGTTAAACAGTAAACGTATAACATATATACATTACATATTAGACTACTTTAGAAAACATATACACATATATACATTAATCATATACTACTTTAGAATATATATACACACACACACACACACACACAAACACACACATACTACTTAAAATACTACTTGAAACAATATACATACAACATATATACATTACATATATACTACTTGTCTATTTTAAAAAACATACACACATGTATAAATTATATATTAAAGCCGTCAATATGGGTTAGGCCCGTTGGGTCGGCCCAACCTATCCTGTAATTTGATGGAGTTGGGCTTCAGTTTTTGCAGCCCATTTAAGAACAGGGCTTTTTAGAACGGGCCGGATAAGCCCGTAACCCGTGAGGCTTGAGCAATGTGGGTTGGGCTAGGCCGTGGGCCGGCCCGTAAGTCAAATACATGCACCTATTTAGATTACTTATTAATTTCTTTATTTGGTTTGAAGTATATCATGCCAAAAGTTATTTAATTTCTCTATTAGGAGAATTCTTTGGGATGTTGGAAACGCGATTAATAAGTATTAACACTATGTAATATTGTCTGATAATATTTACGTTTATTAATATTCTAAAATTAAATTACAAAATATTTTTTTTTAAAAGTTGGGTTGGCCCGTAAGGCCCACAACCCAAAAGTAATGGTGTGGGTGTCACGACCCGAACTAGGGCCTGGCCGTGACGGACATCCCGAACCATGAAGGCCCGGAACGCCCTTCTCTATCTGGTAATCATGCACAACATTCAAAGCAATAGTAGCATTGAAAGTTTCGAAATGCATAATCAATGATATAGTTTTCAAACCCCCCATAAAATACATGCATCAAAACCTTTAAATCATGCTTTAACAATTTCAAGCCCATTTAGTTTTTAGGATAAATCCCACGTACCTCTATTTCAGAAAGTAATGGATGATTCTTGAAGCTTGTGGATTGGGGATTCCAAATTTCTAATTATTTTCTAAAACTTACGGTTAAATCTTGAGTTATGAGGATTTTTAGTTTGAAACCCTAACGGAGTTTCTTGAGAGATTTTGATGGAAATAAACTTACTTTGGTGTTCTTGGGATTAAATCCTGTGTTAGAGATGATAAGGTGTTGGAAAAGTACCATTTTACCCTTAATGAGACAGAGTAAAAATATAACTGGAAGCCCGATTTCATGGGCCACCGTGACGCTCCACTATCGCGGTGGCTCACTGAAAATTGACAAATGGAAATTTGGCCTACTCCGCGATGCGCCACTATTGCGGTGGCTCACTGAAAATTGACAAATGGGAATTTGGCCCACTCCGCGATGCGCCACTATTGCGGAGTCTCACTGAAAATTGACCATCATCATTTACACCCTCTCCGCGATGCGCCACGTGTAGACACCTAATTTCGTCCCTCCCCGATATCGTTTTTACCTATTTTTTACCTTATCCTAACGTGTACTCTCACCCGTGTGATAATCCCTCCACAAAATGACAAAAATAACAATCCCCTAACTAATTTTATTTTTATCCTAACAACCTATCCAATCAAAACAAGACACCTACCTACCCTACCCTAACAAACTCTACCCCACGTCACCCTACCCCAAACCCCTAACATATATGTACATATCCATACACAGATATAGATGGAAAAAAGGACCAAAAATGGATTTTCCACTTTAAGAAAAGGAGGGGGGCCCACGCACTATTAAAAAGGGGAATTCCCATTTTTCCATTCATTCACATCACTCTCAGAATATACATAAACAATATATACACCATAGGAGGCCATTTTTGGAGATTTGCCTTTGGCTTCTTCTTCATCCATCATTACTGCCATAAAAGGTCACAGCCAAGAGCTTCAATTTTACTCACTAGCACCTTCAGTCACCAACGAAACATACACACAAACCTCACCATAAAACATGCACTAACACACAAAATCGCACACCCAGTGAGATCGAGAGTAGATCGAGAGAAAACTAGGTAGAGGAAGATATTTGACAACGATAGAGAGAGAGAACAAAGTAAAAGGGAATGTGAAAGCTAGGGGAGTATCGTTATTTTGTTATTTTTTCGGCGATAAACTCGCCGGAAGCGCGTCAAGACTGTCACAAATCCGTTTAAACCCATCAGAATATGGTGCAACTGGTACGTTTCTGTTTATTTGCGGTCATCACTGAAGCTACGGGAGTCGCGACGTCGTAAAGCAGTCGAGTGAATCTCGATTGGATTTCGATTCCGTTCAAAACTCATTCGGATCCTGTACGGATTTCTCTGGTTCTCACGATATTTAGCTCAGGTTTGTTGATTCTCATTTCGGGTTTTGGGACTTGGTTTTGGTTCGTATTGACTAATCTATTGAGATCATTTTGAGTATCGAAGTCAGAGTTCATCGCTGTTGGGGTTCCATTTGAAATTTCAATTCTGGGTTTTCTTTATTGTCAACGAAAGTCGATATTGAAAAGTCCATTTCTGATCCCTTTTAGTATTTTTTTTTAAATTGTGATATGTGGTATGGTGAATTGATATTGTGTGAATATTTCTCTATTTGATTGGTGTTGTCTGAATCACGAAAGTTGGTTAATTGATCACTTGATTTGCGTGTTGGTTAATGTTCGATACCAAGTTAAAAATTGACTTGGTAGTTGAAGATTTATTGGTTTGGGTTGGGATGGAAACTCGACAGAAGTGAATATTAACTCGGGTTGATTAATTAGTTTGTTTGATTTGAATTGGATATTAATGTTGTTAAATTAGGGTTGATTCTGATTCGTAGATGTTACTAAACGCAATGGTATCATGATAGAACGTGGTTTGGGTAGGAAAAGTTAGGATTAAATGTTTTGTTGAATGTTTGAAATTTTGTTGAGTGATTGAAGTTCTATTGAATAGTTTGGTTTTCTCGTACTGAAAAAAAATGTATTTACTTAGCCGGGGAATGCCCCGAGGCCTTATGTACTTATTCGCCGAGGAATACCCCGAGGTATCTTGTACACAAAGGAGGTTCGTGATGAAGGCCTAAGGCATCGGGTAAAGCATTGGAGCTTAGTTTAGCATTAGCGTAGGTTTACTTTCAGTACCTTTTTTATTTCGGGTTGTAATAATTGGACTGGACATTATATTTTGGATTATTTTGTTTTTGTTTGCTTGAGTGATTGTTTTTGCGTGCTTTGTGTGGTTTATGCATTTGTAATGTCAATTTAGCCGATATACTCTGCCAAGCGACCATGGTCAAACCACAGGATCGAAGGGTGCCTAACACCTTCCCCTTGGTCAATAGAATTCCTTAGCCGGAATCTCTGTTCGCAAACCAGTATTAAAGAATCAAAACCGTTTCGAAAAGAATTTTTTAAAGGTGACTTGGCACACCAGATTATGCCAAGTTGCGACTCTGAATAAGAAAAAAAAATGTAAATAATCCTTTTTTCCAAAACAAATTTTTCATTTTTCTGTCACTTAACAATAAAACTCTTTCGAAATTAAAATTCTTTCTTTTGGAGTACGAAAAAGGGGTGTGACAGCTCTGGCGACTCTGCTAGGGACTCTAAATTTTTAGAATTCGAGCTATTTTTGGAGTCGTATCGGCTTTGTTTGGCATTACGAGTGTATAAGCATTGTTTGTGTTATTGTTTTCACTTTTGTGTGTTATTCGTGCTCTTTGTTTATAGTATTTATCCTATGTGTTACCACTTTTATATCTGTCATCATGTGTCTACCCCTAGGCCTTCTTTCTGCAACAAGTTCGTAGTACACGTGTTGTACACGACCTCTAGTTGAGTCACCCTTATTTTAGGGGGGAGCCATCGGTGTTATAGAGTAGGTGGAAAGCAAAGCAGTCACTATCGACCATACGCTCCCCCGAACAGCCTTGTTAGTGAACCACAATGTAGGTCAGCCTTTAGGTCATGCTTATGTGCATCATACTGAGACCTAGCGGGACCCATATAACCCTTTGTATGAGACTCACCTCTAAAGCATCCCTACGTGGTAACTGTTGCATCTTTAAGGGTAACGTGGTCATTTTACGGACTGATTTGAAAAAAAAAATTGTTAGGAGTAAGGTGCGTAGACAAAAACGAAAAAGAAAAAAAATAAAAAAATAAAAAAATAGAAAAAGTGAGTCGAAAAGAATGAATCAAAAGGAGTGTTGTAGTTTATTTTAGAGTTCTTTATGGTTTTTGTTCTTCACGATCCAAAAACTCAAAAAGATTTTTTTTTACGTTTTTGCATTCATCTTCTCAAAATAACATAAGTTCAACAAAAAAAAATGAAAAAAAAAAGGGTTTTGTTTGTCTTTTCTACTTATTTGTCAAAAACAAAATACCAACAAGATTTTTTTCATAATTGGTGGTGTCAGTCTTAGTTGAAATGTCTAGTTGAAAATCCAAAAAGTTTTCGTTCGTTTGTTTTTGGTTGTCTCTTAAGTTAGGGTCAATTTATTAGTTAATCGTTAATTGTCCAATCTGGATGAACTACGCATACCTGATTCCCTTCCCTCGGGTTGGGATACGTAGGCAACCCTCGGTGGGTCCGGTAATCTTTGTGTTGGCCTTTGTCTTATTATTAGCCTAGGTCTCTCGCCCCATAATCTAGAGTTGTTAGCCAAGTAGACTAATTTTGCTCAGTACTTCTGTTCGATAAATTGGAGTCATGAAGTGGTCTGTCCCATCGACATATATTTGCGTCAAAAATTCCAAGGGTTGGGAATCTTCTACTCCTGTTGAATTTTTTGAGATAATGTCTTATGTGTTATTACAGGATGAATTTGTCCACCAAGTCTAGAGTCCTGATGGTTGTCAAGGTGCCCAAAAAGTTAATCAAGTGGTGGGAAATGTTTAACTATGTTGCTCAACAGAAACTGATTAAAATATTAGGTGATCTTACGGAACTTCTGCATATTACCCCTCGTCCAGATTTAATAGAGGCTTTGTTGACCTTTTGGGATCCAAGTAGTTTGGTGTTCAGGTTTGGGGAATGTGAAATGACTCCTACTTTGGCAGAAATATCCGGTTTGTTGCATTTGCCCTATATCGAGAAGGATATGATCCGAGCACGAAATCATACTGGCGTGAGATTTTTGCAGTCTTGTGGTTTAAAAAGTAAGGGTATGCGTTTGGGTTGTTTAAGTGATTCGTGGGTTTCCTTAGATTTTTTGTTCGGTAGATTCGGGCCCTCGGAAGGTTTTGATTGCTTTTGGGATGAATTTCATATGACTAAGGAGAAGTGAGAGAGAAAGCGTCTTGAAGTCTTCACCCTCGCTTTGTTAGGTACTTTAGTGTTTCCGCTGGAAGAAAGACGTATTAATAGGTGTTTGCAATCTGTGGTGATGTCTCTATTTCATAAGAATCAAAATGACAAGGGCATTAATCAAAAGGGCAGGTTCACTCTCATGCCCATGATCTTAATAGAAATATATAAGGCTTTAACCGAAGTGAAGGGGGGTGAGATTTTTTGAGGGCAGTAACCTGATATTGCAGTTATGGATGATGGAGCATTTGCATACGCCTTCTTAGTTAGACCAGACATGTTAGATCATTGTATTCCCAATCGAGTGAAAGCCATGGACCTCAGGTTGCGTTTGGATAAATTCTCGCTACCCGTGGGAGTCGACGCTTGGATTGAATTTCTTGAGTCAAGAACCGAGGATAATATTTTGTGGACTTGTCTGTGGCTTCGACCAAAGATAATCATGTTTGGTTGTCAAATACAGCCCCTTCTGGTTATGTTAGGGCTTTATTGCACTAGACCATACAGTCCTTCTAGGGTAATGCGCGAGTTGGTTAGGCCGCAGGACGTGCCACCAGTAGTGGATCTTCTAAAGGATGTTGAGTACTTCAAGGACCAAGCCTTAGGTGAAAGCAAATACGAGCGGTTCTGGAAGCATGCAACAAAGCTAGGTGTGGACACTCTCAAAGAAAGTTTGGATAATCCGGGGTACACTCAGGGATATGGGGTCTGACTTCAATCTGTCCCTTGGGGTATCAGTCAACCCTTACCGGTGCAGCTTAGAGGGAGAATATAGGAAGAATGCATAGTTGAAGACCATCAAGATGAAAGTGCGGGGTCTAAAGTGGAGACACTGAGAGTTCAGTTAACAGATTTGTTCAAGAAGGTAGAAAGGTGTCAAAATAATCTTTCCAAGTGCACTCCTCATGAGGCAGGAATACGGGCCCGAAGCTTCTTCCCTAATATCAGGGTGTCTTTATAGGATATGCTACAAAGTTTGAATGGGAGAAAGAGAACTTCACAGGCAGGTCCATCTCAGCCAGGGTCATCACGCAAAGCACCAGTCTGAAAGAGCATTTCTTATCTTTATTCGAATTGAGTCTTTTATGTTTCTGTCATTGTAGGGTGGCGTCAGTTTTGTATTTGTTGTTTAGTTTTTAAAGCGGTCCTAAATTCGTTGCATGTTTTGTTTCTTTCTTTCATCAAATGTTATGAGGTTACATCTTTCTTTTGTTTGTTTGTTTTCGTTTTCGCAAAAAAAAATAAAATAAATTTCAATTATGTAATGTTTATGCATATGCTGCCTGAACTACGCAAGATCTGATTCATGTACAACATGATACGTAGGCAACCTGCTTTTGGGTTCGATCTAATCATTTTGTTTCGTTGTTTTTCATTATTTTTTTTTAAAAAAAGCAAAAGCCATAAAGAATGATAAAATGAAGGTAGATAGCTAGAGAAGAAAAGAAAGAAAGGATGATGAGACAAGAAAGGAAAAGAATAGAGATTGATACAAAAAAAAAAGAGAGGGAAAGAAAAAAATATAATAAATAATAATAATAATAATAAGTGTAGATAAAAATTGGGATGATGTTAAAATGACCTCGCTACCCTCAAAAGCTGGTAGAAATGAACATGAATTTAGGACAATTTTACCAATGTGATTCCCACGCTTGTTGCGTGCCCTAATCCTAACAGATGTCGTCTTTGATGAGCATGTTCTTTCAGATAACATTGGTAGGTTTGCAGCACTCTGGCTAGTCACCCATACTTCACTAGATCCAAAGCAAAGCTCACCATGTCTAGTAGGGAGATTGAAAAATTCGCTCATTGACCCGGATCAGGATCACAGGGAAGAATGTTTAGAACACAATTATGAGGTAGTAAGGCTCAGGCAACAATTGATAGATTTGCACCGGGCATAGGCCAGCAGAATGCCTCCTCCTCCGCTCCTTGAAGGTCTTGGGAATATCTCTAATTGCCCACCGCTCTCTCAGGCGCAATTCTTTGCTCCTACTGAGTCACCAGAGCACGCACCAGGATTCACTCCGCGCATTATTATCTTGGCAGTTCTGGTGTGCCCTTGGTAGCTCCCCAACTAAGACCCGCTGCTCAGCTGGCGCCATCGATCACACCGGTATTCATGGCTCCGCCACCACCTGAAGCTCCCATATATGCTGTGCATCCCACAATGGGGCTTCCTAGGTCTGCCAGTGAGCCAGTATTGAAGGTTCCAGATAGTCAATATTATGCCCCGGAGCCTACTTTTAGAATGAATGAACCGTGTGGGTACACTAAGCCACCTGCATTTCTATTTGATACGGAGAAACCTGTCGCAACAGAGGAACAGGAAATCATAGCACGGAAGTTGAAAAGCTTAGAACAGGCTATGAGGAATTTGCAGGGAATCGGTGA
This sequence comes from Capsicum annuum, assembly GCF_002878395.1. Classification (NCBI taxonomy): domain Eukaryota; kingdom Viridiplantae; phylum Streptophyta; class Magnoliopsida; order Solanales; family Solanaceae; genus Capsicum; species Capsicum annuum. Next base: position 4,716,662 of record NC_061114.1, on the reverse strand, counting down.
TTATAGGAGTGTTTCCTATAAAGATCTTTGCATGTTCCCAGACATCAACCTTTCCCTCAATTTTAAAATGCCCAATTTTGAGAAGTATGCAGGGCATGGTGATCCCGTGGCACACTTGAGATGTTATTGCAACCAGTTGAGGGCTGCAGGAGGAAGGAAAGAGCTGCTCATGGACTTCTTTGGCGAGAGTCTTTCTTATCTGGCTTCAGAATGGTTTATCGATCAAGATATCGACAAGTGGAACAGATGGGATGACTTAGCTTCTGAGTTTGTTCAACATTTTTAGTATAACATTGACCTGATTCCGGATGAAAAATCCTTGGTCAACATGAAGAAGAAAAGCACTGAAGGTTTTAGGGAATACGCGATAAGGTGACGTGAACAGGACGCCAGGGTAAAGCCTTCAATGAAAGAAAGTAAGTTGGTAGAGGTTTTCATTCAGGCATAGGATGAGACCTAATTTCAACATTTACTTTCGGTAATGGGAAAGTCTTTTATTGAAGTCCTCAAAATGGGGGAGATGATAAAGGGCGGAATCAAGACCGGCCAAATAGTGAGTTTTGCCGCATTAAAAGCCACCACACAAGCGATTCAAGGTGGATCTGGCGCATTCGGAGGTAAAAAGAAGAAAGAGAACGTGGCAACTGTCGTAGCTGGAACCCATTCCTATCCCAAAAGACCACCTTGCCCCTATCCCCATTCCCAAGCCCAAGTCTACGCCCAAGCTCCATATATTCCTCCCCACCATACTACCCTCTACAAAATCCTTTATATTTCATTCCACCACCCACGTACCCAGTATATAATGCCCAACCATATGCCCAAACCCCTTCTTACCTACAGTGGCGCGCGCAAGCTCCCTAAAATTGCCCATTCTCTCCACCGAATTACCAAAACCCCTCCAGACCCGGTTTTCAACCTAGGCCCACGTATAAGAAAGAGAAGGCGGTCAAAAATCAATTCACACCTCTTGGGGAGTCATATGCTAGCCTGTTTGATAGGTTGAGAAAGTTGAAGGTCTTAAGCCCAATTCAAGGAAGGCTTTCAAATCCACCGCCGAGGAATCTCGATTATTCTTTAAGGTGTGCTTACTGTTCTGACATGCCAGGCCATGATATCGAGAAATGCTGGTATTTAAAGAGAGATGTCCAAGATTTAATTGAGACAAATCAGATGCTGGTCCAGGCCTTGGAGGGTCCAAACATTAACCAGAATCTGCTGCCAACCCATGCTGAAACAATATGTTAGAATTGATATATGATGGAAAATAGTCTTCAAGGTGTTATAAGCCTATTGTCAAGGTACAGACCATTGAAGAGAGATCGGTGAATGTAGCCGAGTCTTTGAAAGCAATGTTATTGAGCCAGGAAGGAATGAGAGAAGATAAAGCCCAAGAAAGCATAAAGAAACCCCTGATCACAGTACAAGGCGCCAGAAGGTATGTTGATTTAAGTCAGAATAAACCTAAGTTGAAAGTGGTAGGAGCTCTGAGTCAGCCCATCTTGATGGTGAAAGGAGCACTGGCAGCGGCTATTGTCCTCAAACCGGTGACCCAACCTCCAACAGTTGATACGAAAAGGGTTCCCTGGAATTATGGGCAGACTGTGATGACTTATCACGGGAAAGAAGTAGTAGAAGATGTAGATGAGGTAGGGGGTTTAACTAGGTCAGGAAGATGCTTCATGCCTGAAATTTTAAGAAAGTCCAAGCCAATTGTGAGTGGACCGTCATCTATCAAAAATCCTATCACCGACGAAGAAGCCAAAGAATTTTTGAAAAAGATGAAATTGCCAGAGTATTCAATAATAGACCAGTTGAAGAAAACCCCTGCTCAAATTTCCCTCTTATCTTTGTTGTTGCACTCCAAGGAGCATCGTGATATTTTACTGAAGGTATTAAATGAAACATATGTTCCTAGGGAGATTATAATAAATCACCTTGAGAAAATGGTCATAAAAATCTTTGAGGTCAATCGGATCAGCTTTTCTAACGATGAATTGCCTGTTGAAGGTACAGGGCATAACCGGGGCCTTTACATTACAGTGAAGTATGAAGATTTCTACGTCACCCATGTTATGATTGACGGAGGTTCAGGTGCAAATATTTGCCCTATTTCTACTTTACAAAAGTTGAATATTGGTACTGACAGGATCAGGCCCAACAATGTATGTATCAGGGCTTTCGATGGTGCAAAATCAAACTCCATTGGCGAAATAGAACTAATGTTGACCATAGGGCCTGTTGAGTTTGCCATAGAGTTTCAAGTATTGAATATAGACTCCTCTTACAATCTGCTGTTGGGAAGGTCGTGGATCCACAAGGCCAAGGCGGTTGCATCTACACTGCACCAAATGATTAAGTTTGAGCATGACAGGCAAGAAGCGGTTATTCATGATGAAGGGGATTTTTTCGCCTGCAAAGATTCTCCCTTGTCTATTATTGAAACAAATAATGTAGAGGAGACATTCATCTATCAAATTTTTGATACAGTGCCAGTGAATCGTATCCTTGAATAGCAGGTTATAACGGGACCGAAACTGTCCTCCACTTCTATCCTGATAGTGAGTGAACTTTGGAAATACGGATTTAAGCCAGAAAAGGGTTTGGGAGCGTCTCTGCACGGTATAGTTCGGCCCATATGTCCGAGTGAGAACGTGGGCACGTTTGGTCTGGAATTTGAGCCTACGGCTGAAGATCTGAAGAAAGCCAGGGGAAGGAAAAAGGAAACATGGTCACTCCCTTTCCCAATGCCACTACTCAGTGAATCATTTGTTAAGAGCGGTGTCACGAAGCATGTGGAATTTGAATTTGAATTGGTTGATAACTGCCAGAACTTTTTTATTGAAGTTGATATGGGCGAAGTAGGAGAAGGCACCAGTATGGCAGACATGTAATTCATAGGTCCAGTCGTCCGACTCAATAATTGGGAAGTCACTCCTCTCCCCGTCAGGAGGGAGTTTTGGTAGTTTATTTTGTTTTTCTTTCTGTTTATACAGATTATTTTAGGGTTGTAATTCGGATTTTAGTTTGTTTATGTTATGTTGCCATCTATGCTTATAACCCTCTATCTTTTTATTTAATGAAATGCAATGTCCCTTTTGTTTCGTGTCTAATATATTTTTTTTACAGTTCTCTTTATGCTGATTCTAATGACATGACATGCGTGCGGAATTTTCAGCCTGACCTTAAAATCCAAACTAATCAAGATGTAATGAAGTAGGATGGGGAATATGATGAAGAAGAAGCACTAGAAGAAATAAGCAAAGAGTTGGAACAGTTTGAAGATAAACCGAATCCTAATTTGAATGAGACTGAGCCAATAAATCTAGGGGAACAAGAAGATGTTAGGAAAACTAAAATCAGTGTACATGCTTTGCCACAGCTACAAGATGGAATAATTCAAGCATTAATTGATTATAAGGATGTTTTTGCATGGTCTTATGATGATATGCCTGGTTTAAGCACTGAATTAGTGGCTCACAAATTGCCAATTGATCCCGCGTTCCCTCCTATCAAACAGAAGTTGAGGAAGTTTAAAACTGATGTAAGTATTAAAATCAAAGAGGAAATCATGAAACAACTTGAAGCCAAAGTAATTCGAGTGGCTCATTATCCCATGTGGTTATCCAATATTGTTCCCGTACCAAAGAAAGGTGGCGAAATTCGAGTGTGTGATGATTACCGTGATTTGAACAGAGCTAGTCCAAAAGATGATTTTCCACTGCCCAACATCCATATTTTGTTAGACAATTGTGCTAAACAAGAGGTTGCCTCTTTTGTGGATTGCTATGCCGGATATCACCAGATCATTATGGATGATGAAGACGCGGAGAAGACGTCTTTTTTCACACCATGGGGGACTTATTGTTATCGAGTGATGCCGTTCAGTTTGAAGGATGCTGGAGCAACATACATGAGAGCCATGACCACTATGTTTCATGATATGATGGATAAGCAGATTGAGGTCTACGTGGATGATGTGATTATTAAGTCAAAAGTCGGGCTAACCATGTTAAAGATTTAAGAAAGTTCTTTGAAAGGCTTCGCAGGTATAATCTCAAGCTCAACCCGGCAAAATGTGTATTTGGAGTTCCGTTTGAAAAGCTGTTGGGGTTTGTAGTCAGCTGTCGGGGGATTGAATTGGATCTCTCGAAAATCAAAGCCATTCAGGATCTGCCCCCGCCCAAGAATAGGACGGAGGTGATGAGTTTGCTTGGTAGACTGAACTACATTAGCAGGTTTATTGCTCAACTCACAACCACTTGTGAGCCCATATTTAAGTTGCTGAAAAAGAGTGCTGCGGTAAAATGGACTGAAGAATGTCAGGAAGCGTTCGATCGAATCAAAAGATATTTGTCAAATCTGCCTGTGCTGGTACCC
>NC_061114.1:4701130-4712182 GCF_002878395.1 Capsicum annuum | reverse complement strand
CCTCCGTCCTATTCTTGGGCGGGGGTGATGAGTTTGCTTGGTAGACTGAACTACATTAGCAGGTTTATTGCTCAACTCACAACCACTTGTGAGCCCATATTTAAGTTGCTGAAAAAGAGTGCTGCGGTAAAATGGACTGAAGAATGTCAGGAAGCGTTCGATCGAATCAAAAGATATTTGTCAAATCTGCCTGTGCTGGTACCCCCAGAGCCTGGTAGGCCTTGATCTTATACTTATCAGTCATGGACAATTCTTTCGGTTGTGTCCTGGGTCAACATGATGTCACAGGCAAAAAGGAGCAGGCTATTTATTATCTTAGCAAGAAGTTCACCACATATGAGGCCAGGTATACTCTTCTTGAAAGGACGTGTTGTACCCTAACTTGGGTAGCACAGAAGTTGAAGCATTATCTCTCATCCTATACTACTTATCTCATCTCCTGCATGGATCCTTTAAAGTATATCTTTCAGAAGCCTATGCCGACAGGTCGATTGGCAAAGTGGCAAATATTTCTTACCGAGTTCGACATTGTATATGTGACTCGAACCGCCATGAAATCCCAAGCCTTGATAGATCATTTTGCTGAGAATCCCATCGATGAAGAGTATGAGCCATTAAAGACATATTTTCCTGACGAAGTAGTGTCGTGTGTCGATGAAGTCGTTATAGATGCTGATCCAGGTTGGAAGTTGTTCTTCGATGGAGGTCTCAATATGAAAGGAGTCAGAATAGGTGTGGTTCTTATCTCTTAATCGGGACAATAATTTCTCAATAACAGCACAACTTCGATTCTACTGTACTAACAATATGACAGAGTATGAAGCATGCATTCTTGGTTTGAGGTTAACTGTTGATATGGGAGTCCAAGAATTATTGGTGTTGGGAGATTCGGATTTGCTCATCCATCAAATTCAAGGCAATTGGGAGACGCGAGATTTGAAGCTCATCCCGTATCGATAATGCTTGCAGGAGCTATGTCAATGGTTTGTGTTAGTAAAATTTAGGCATATTCCAAGGATTCATAATGAAATTGCTGATGCTTTAGCCACTCTGTCTTCAATGCTCCAACATCCTGATAAAGCCTACATCGAACCAGTGCATATCCAAAGTCGTGATCAACATGCTTACTGTAATGCAATTGAAGAATAGCTCGATGGAGAACCCTGGTTCTTGGATATCAAGCGGTATATTCAGTCAGGAAAATACCCAGCACACCAACGATCAAAAGAGGACTATTAGGCATTTGGCTAGTGGATTTTTCTTAAGTGGGGGAATCGTATATAAGAGAACCCCAGATCTGGGAATTTTGAGGTGTGTAGATGCAAGAGAAGCCTCGGCAATCATGGTTGAAATACACTCTGGAGTATGCGGGTCGCATATGAACGGTCATGTCTTGTCAAAGTAGATTCTTCGAGTAGGTTATTACTGGCTTACTATGGAGAGAGATTCTATTCAATTTGTTCAAAAGTGTCATCAATGTCAGGTACACGATGATCTGATACGTTCTCCTCCTGTTGAGTTGCATGCAATGGCCGCTCTGTAGCCGTTCGTGGCTTGGGGAATGGATGTGATTGGATCGATTAAGCTGAAGGCATCAAATAAACATAGATTCATTTTGGTAGCCATTGACTACTTCACAAAGTGGGTAGAAGCAGTAACTTTCAAGTCAGTAACAAAGAAGGCTATGGTAGATTTTGTTCATGCCAATATCATTTGTAGATTTGGAATTCCTAAGATGATCATTACAGACAATGCTGTCAATCTCAATAGTCATTTGATGCAAGAAGTGTGTCAACAGTTTAAGATCGTACATCGAAATCCTACTCCATATCACCCAATGGCCAATAGTGCTTTAGAAGCCGCCAATAAGAATATAAAAAAGATACTGCAAAAAATGGTACAAGGGTCTAGACAGTGGCATGAAAAGTTGCCATTTGCATTGCTAGGTTATTGCACCACTGTTCGCACTTCAACAGGGGCAACTCCATATTTATTGGTGTATGGGACAGAAGCAGTCATCCCTACAGAAGTAGAGATTCCCTCTCTTCGAGTCATTGTAGAAGCAGAGATTGATGATGACGAATGGGTAAAAACCCAACTGGAACATTTGAGTTTGATTGAGGAAAAAAGGCTAACGTCTGTGTGTCATGGCCAGTTGTATCAGATGAGGATGGCTCGAGCGTATAAAAAAAGGTCCGTCCCAGGAATTTTGAAGTTGGTCAGTTGGTATTGAGACGTATCCTTCCTCACCAGGTTGAAGCGAAAGGCAAGTTCTCCCCTAACTAGCAAGGTCCCTTCGTTGTGAAGAAAGTGTTGCCCAATGGAGCCTTATATTTTACAGATACTGAAGGCAAAATGGCAGAAATGGCTATCAATGCTGATGCGGTCAAAATATATTATGTATGATATTTTATCCTTTGTTGATTTTATTGCATGTTTAGTACTTACATTTTTTAAGATTGATATGATGAAGGTATTTTATTCTTCTATCCAAACATTGTGTCATCCTTTGCTTATCCGTTTGAGCTTCGTTTTAATTTTCTTTCATATCCCTCTTTTGAAATCAAAATAGAGTCAAAGATAAAATTCAAGAAAATAAGAATAAAAGAAAGAGTTTGAAAATAAAAAGAAAAAAAATCCAATTAAAACAAAGAACAAGCTGATGGAACTACGTACGACCTGATTCTCCTCTCTCAGGAGTGAGGTACGTAGGCTGCCCTATTTTGGGCTCGGTCCAACCAAATAAAGATTTAAGATTCACCCAGTCAACAAAAACTGGGGCATGAGTTAGCATGTTGTTTGAGTCGATTCTAAAAGTTGTAAGTCCCACCCCCATTTCAAGTGTCGTTTGAACCCCTTGCCATCCTTTTCTAACCTTATCCAAAATCCAAGTTATAACCAAAGAAAGTCCTTCAGATCAATTTTTCATAATGTTAAGGCTTAGCATGCAATGGATATGATGATACATTGTGAGGTACCACTTGTCTCCCTCAGCATAAGAAATCAGGAAAGAAATACAAAAATGAGAGAGTCTTATTGGTGAAAACCCTCGTGGGCATCATAAGGTGATGGTGAGTTAAGAGAAATGAAAATGAGAGAGTCTTATTGGTGAAAACCCTCGCAGGAACCATAAGGCGATGGTGAGTGGAGAGAAATAAAAATGAGAGAGTCTTATTGGTGAAAACCCTCACAGGCACCGTAAGGCGATGGCAAGTTCAAGAGAAAAGTGAAAAGTGAAAAGAAAAAGATTTGTTGGCGAAAGTCTTTTAAGATGTCGTCAATCGAATGTGATGTATGAGTCCAATGGATTTGAAGAAGCGGCTCAGCGGCAAAGGCACGAAATCAACAACAAATGGGGAGTTTGGATAGGAAGATCAGACAGCTCAATCCAAAATGCATGTCATACTCATTGGAGTTGGTTGTCGTATTCAGATAAGTTTTCTTTTTGAATATGGGACATTGCCCTTTTCTTTCATTTACATATTCATGCTTTTTGTCTTTTTATTGTCATTTATTAAAATAAAAGTCACCATCATTTCTTTACATTGAAAAGACTTGTAAAGAAATAATGTAAAAGTCTTTTCAATTATATGAGGAAAAGCCAAGGAACAGCACAGGAAAAAAATATGATCGTAATTCAACACGAAACAAAGGAAGTCTATCAACTAACAGGCTATTGGATTCGTGGAAGCATTCAGATTTGGGAAAAGGGTGCACCTCAGAGGCATGGTAAAATGGAAATCCATTGTTCGAGTCAGAACTCGTTTCCCTCAATCTGGATCTGGGTCAATGGTGTGGCAAGACAGGGAAAGTGTTAGCGGTTTGGAACAAAGATGAAAGGAACGAGTGCTGGGCAGATACCTGAGAAGCCAAGAGCTGCAAGCCACCACTAAGTTTTTAACTGACAAATTTTCTTTGTTGAAATAGGGGCAAATTCGTTTCACCTAATTCAGCTACCATTGGAAATCCACATCCGTGAGACTTTACTTTCTGCTCAGGACCCTCCTAAAAAAATGGGATTTTACTTTATGTTCAGGACCTTTCTGGAAAATAGAAATTTACTTTCAATTCAGGACCCTCCTGAAAAATGAGATTTTACTTTATGTTCAGGACCCTCCTGAAGAATGGGAATTTACTTTATGTTCAGGACCCTCCTAAAAAATGGAAATTTATTTTATGTTCAGGACCCTCCTGAAAAATGGAATTTACTTTATGTTCAGGACCCTCCTGAAAAATGAGAATTTACTTTCAATTCAGGACCCTCCTGAAAAATAGGAATTTATTTTATGTTTAGGACCCTCCTGAAGAATGAGAATTTACTTTATGTTCAGGACCCACCTGAAAAATGAGAATTTATTTTCTGTTCAGGACCCTCCTGGAAAATGGGAATTTACTTTCAATTCAGGACCCTCCTGGAAAATGAGAATTTATTTTATGTTCAGGACCCTCCTGAAGAATGGAAATTTACTTTATGTTCAGGACCCTCCTGAAAAATGGAAATTTATTTTCTGCTTAGGACCCTCCTGAAAAATGGGATTTTACTTTATGTTCAGGACTCTCCTGGAAAATGGGAATTTACTTTCAATTCAGGACCCTCCTGAAAAATGGGAATTTACTTTATGTTCAGGATCCTCCTGGAAAATGGGAATTTACTTTCAGTTCAGGACCCTCCTGAAAAATGGGACTTTACTTTCTGTTCAGGACCCTCCTGGAAAATGGGACAACGCTTTCAAAAATGAAATACTACTTTACTATAATTTTGTTTGGGATAATTTTTGTTGTAGTTTTAATTTTGGGTTTCAGGAGCCCGCCTGGAGAACAGGGTGATGAAATAGCAAGTCAGGAGTCCGCCTGGAGAACAGAGTGAAGAAATGAAAAGTCAAGCAACAAAGTGATGGAATAGCAAGTCAGGAGCCCGCCTGAAGAATAGGGTGAAGAAACGAAAAGTCAAGCAACAAAGCAAAGCAATTGAAAGCCAAGCAACAAGTTGGAAGAAATGGAAAGTCAGGAGCCCGCCTGAAGAATAGGGTGATAAAAGTCGAGTCAAGAGCCAACAGAAGCTGTATGGATAGGATTTTGTAATTTCATTTATGTTTTAACTTGTAATTTTTATTTTTTGATGTAATGACAGAGCCGTGGACCGGAACCTCGATGGAACCTCACTCGACTCTCCAACTCGGTATAGTCCACTTCTCTTCCAATCCTTTGAAATACCCGTGACTTGATTCTCTCATAACTTAGGTAGGTAGGATGTCTTAAGTTAAGACCCGGTTGTCCTTCTTCCTTATGTTTCTTTCTTTGAATAATGGTCGGGTCAAAATTTGGTCTCGCTGTCTACTGTTTTGTCTGAAAACACTTCGTGTTTACATTCAAAGGGGGCATGATGTAGACACCTAATTTCGTCTCTCCCCGATATCATTTTTACCTATTTTTTACCTTATCCTACTGTGTACTCTCACCCGTGTGATAATCCCTCCACAAAATGACAAAAATAACAATCCCCTAACTTATTTTATTTTTATCCTAACAACCTATCCAATCAAAACAGGACACCTACCTACCCTACCCTAACAAACTTTACCCCACGTCACCCTACCCCAAACCCCTAACATATATGTACATAGCCATACACGGATATAGATGGAAAAAAGGACCAAAAATGGATTTTCCACTTTAAGAAAAGGAGGGGGGCCCACACACTATTAAAAAGGGGAATTCCCATTTTTCCATTCATTCACATCACTCTCAGAATATACATAAACAATATATACACCATGGGAGGCCATTTTTGGAGATTTCCTTTGGCTTCTTCTTCATCCATCATCACTGCCATAAAAGCTCACAGCCAAGAGCTTTATTTTTACTCACTGGCACCTTCACTCACCAATGAGACACACACACAAACCTCACCATAAAACACGCACTAACACACAAAATCGCACACCCAGTGAGATTGAGAGTAGATCGAGAGAAAACTAGGTAAAGGAAGATATTTGACAATGATAGAGAGAGAGAACGAAGCAAAAGGGAACGTGAGAGCTAGGGGAGTATCGTTATTTCGTTATTGTTTCGGCAATAAACTCGCCGGAAGTGCGTCAAGACTGTCACAAATCCATTTAAACACATCAGAATACGGCGCAACTGGTACATTTCTGTTTGTTTGCGGTCATCACTAAAGCTACGGGAGTTACGGTGTCGTAAAGCAGTCGAGTGAATCTCGATTGGATTTCGATTTCGTTCGAAACTCATTAGGATACTGTACGGATTTCTCTGGTTCTCACGATATTTAGCTCAGGTTTGTTGATTCTCATTTCGGGTTCTGGGACTTGGTTTTCGTTCGTATTGACCAATCTATTGAGATTAGTTTGAGTATCTAAGTCGGAGTTCATCGCTGTTGGGGTTCCATTTGAAATTTCAATTTCGGGTTTTCTTTATTGTCAATGAAAGTCGATATTGAAAGGTCTATTTCTGATCCCTTTTAGTATTTTTTTTAAAATTGTGATATGTGGTGTGGTGAATTGATATTGTGTGAATCTTTCTCTATTGGATTTGGTGTTGTCTGAATCACGGAAGTTGGTTAATCGATCACTTGATTTGTGCGTTGGTTAATGTTCGATACCAAGTTAAAAATTGATTTGGTAGTTGAAGATTTATTGGTTTGGGTTGGGATGGAAACTCGACAAAAGTAAATATTAACTCAGGTTGATTAATCAGTTTGATTCATTTGAATTGGATATTAATTTTATTAAATTAGGGTTGATTTTGATTCGTAGATGTTACTAAACGCAATAGTATCATGATAGAACGTGGTTTGGGTAGGCAAAGTTAGGATTAAATATTTTGTTGAATGTTTGAAATTTTGTTGAGTGATTGAAATTCTATTGAATAGTTTGGTTTTCTCGTACTGAAAAAAAAAATGTATTTACTTAGCCGGGGAATGCCTCGAGGCCTTATGTACTTATTCGCCAGGGAATGCCCCTAGGTATCTTGTACGCAAAGGAGGTTCGTGATGAAGGCCCAAGGCATCGGGTAAAGCATTGGAGCTTAGTTTAGGATTAGCGTAGGTTTACTTTCAGTACCTTTTTTATTTCGGGTTGTAATAATTGGACTGGACATTATATTTTGGATTATTTTGTTTTTGTTTCCTTGAGTGATTGTTTTTGCATGCTTTGTGTGGTTTATGTATTTGTAATGTCAATTTAGCCGATACGCTCTGCCAAGCAACCGTGGTCAAACCATGGGATCGAGGGGTGCCTAACACCTTCCCCTTGGTCAATAGAATTCCTTAGCCGGAATCTCTGTTCGCAAACCAATATTAAAGAGTCAAAACCATTTCGAAAAGGATTTTCCAAAGGTGACTTGGCACACAGGATTATGCCAAGTGGTGAATTTGAATAAGAAAAAAATAATGTAAATAATCCTTTTTTTTTGAAACAAATTTTTCATTTTTCTGTCACTTACCAATAAAACCCTTTCGAACTTAAAATTCTTTCTTTTGGAGTATGAAAAAAGGGTGTGACACCAAGGACAGGAATCACGGTGTTTTACGACTAGCACTTTAAATAGCCATAAATTCTTCATCGAGTGTCCATTTTGGATGAATCTTTCAGTCAACTACGTAAAGAAATGTTGAAATCTAAGAAATTCCACAGAAAAATAAGTATAAATCATTCTAGAAGACAATTCTTGATACTGTAGGGATGAAATTTATCTAAGAAAAACTTCGGGGCATTACAATATCCCCCATTAGGAACATTCATCCCCGAATGTTGACGCGGGATACAGACAAGCATAATTTCAAGCATACTAAGGCATAGAAAGAATATGGCTAGGATTGTACCTTCCATTTCGCCATCCACTGGATAAAAAAGGTCAGGGTATCTAGCGCTCATGTCAACTTCTGATTCCCAAGTTGCTTCTTCAATTTTGTGGTTTCTCCGCAACACTTTAACGGAGGCTATCTCCTTGTTCCTCAATCTTTTAATGTGACGATCCAAAATTTCTACAGAATCTTCTTCATAGGACAAGGAGTCTGTCACTTTGATTTCTTCGACAGGCAACATTAAAGAATGGTCTCCCATACACTTCTTTAACATGGATATATGAAATACCGAATGAACAGAACCCAAACTAGCAGGCAATTCTAACTCATACGCAACTCCACCTATCCTTCTTACAATCTGATATGGTCCTATATAACGAGGACTCAACTTACATTTCTTCCCGAATCGCATGGCTTTCTTCATGGGAGAAACCTTGAGAAACACCCAATCTTCAACCTCAAACTCTAGATCTCTTCTCCTAACATCGGCGTAGATTTCTGACGACTCTGAGCTGTCTTAAGGCACTCTCTAATAACTTTCACATACTCTATTTCCTGATGAACGAGATCAGGCCCAAACATCTGTATCTTACCTACTTCATACCATCATATCGGAGACCTACACCTTCTCCCATACAATACCTCAAAAGGTGACATCTTAATATTGGAATGGAACTATTATTATATGCAAACTCTATCAATGGCAAGTGCTTTACCCAACTACCTTTAAAATTAATCACGTAGGCCCTCAACATATCTTTGAGGGTCTAGATGGTGTGCTCAGCTTGCCCATCTGTCTAGGGGTGGAAAGCTATGCTTAAATTCACTTGGGTACCTAAACCCTTTTGAAACGATCTCCAAAACTATGAAGAAAACTATGTACCTCGATCAAATATGATGGACAAAGGTGCCCCATGTGAATGAACTATTTTTGAAATGAACAGCTTGGCATAATCCTCTCCCGAATAATTAGTCCTGACAGGTAGAAAGTGAGCTGGCTTGGTTAACCTATCTACAATCACCCAAATAGAATCATACTGGTTTTTTGACCTAGGAAGTCCTGTAATGAAGTCCATATTAATCATCTCCCACTTCCACAAAGGCAAAGCTATCTCTTGAGAAGAACCACCTGGCCTCAAATGTTCCACTTTAACTTGTTAACAATTCAAACACTTGGCAACATAGTTAGCCACATCACACTTCATATTATTCCACCAATAAATGGTTTTCAAATCTTGATACATCTTAGTAGAGCCAGGGTGAACCAAATACCTCAACGTGTTAGCTTCGTCAAGGATTCTTTTCCTCAAACCATCTATATCTGGCACACACAACCTACCCAAGTATCTCAAAATACCATCACCACCAATTTTGAATGACAATACCTTCTGATGGCGCACATCTTTCTTGATCTGCATCAAGATGGGATCTTCAACCTGCTTTTCTTTAACTTCTGCACAGAAGAAAGATTTAGCTATCTCATGAACAACCACTCTTCCATCCTTGGAATCCAAAAGTCGCACTCCTAGATTTGTAAGTCGATGAATATCCTTAACCATCTCCCTCTTTTCTTTTCCCACATGAGAAAGACTGCCCATAGATAACCTACTGAGGGTGTCATCTACCACATTCATCTTGCCCGGATGTGTAACACCCCGAGATCCTATCCCCAGATGTCACATGGTGCTTATGACCCCGAAGGACCACAAGCTAACCCTTTATTGATATCTGTACCTGTACCTATACACTGCACAATGTATAAAATAAATGCGGAAACTAGCCATAAGATTCAACACATCCATGAATACTCATAATACAAAAAACTGAATACTAATACATCCATATGAAAAGCCTCTAAACTGGTTGAACTGTGGAGTTGATGGGACATGTCCCCAACTAACTCCGTCAACTAAAAATAAACAAAGTCTTAAGCAATAATAGTACATTAAAATTCATCCTTGGAGGAAGAGGACTCACTGCTAATGCCGTTGACTGGGACTGAACTGCTGAGGAAAAACTGGATCATGTGCCTTTGAAACTATGGTGTCAAATAAAACACCATAGCGCAAATTGGTCAGTACAAAAATGTACTGAGTATGTAGATGGGGTAGGCTAATACAAGGGCTCATGCATGCATAATATATAAACTGAATAATTATGAAGATTTTGCATGACAACACATACATGAATGCACAGAACAGAATACAATCATCGCAACTCTAGATACTGAAACTCACATACCACTTTACTGCAGACTGAACTCACTACTGATACTAAGATACTGAATCATTGACTCATCCAATATTGATAACTGAGGATCTAGATGTGCTTACATCAAGGAATGAACTCTGAGCTTACTGCTTTCGACTGACAGAATTAGAGATCAACTTTGCTAATAGATTATTCTGGAAGCGATTATCAATGATAAGAAGTATGATTATGTCTGAATCTGACGATAAGAATATTCAATAGGAATCTGATATTATGATCAAGACTGTCAGGCAAAATATCTCTTTATATGATATCAATCAACTGTATATGTGACCAATCCTATCTGTCGGGATGGTTCATGAATAAATGGAACTATCTGAGATCTTCATAAAGATAGATGACTGTATTTAACAGTCCTGATTTCTGAAGATTGATTCTGAAACTAAGACTGAATCTGAAACTAAAAATATGGGAAGTATTCACTTAACAAACATACCCCGACCTACCACAGGTGGGGTCCAACCTGTGCCCTAGTTGGAAAGGTGTCATTACCGCGCCACTAGTAAAGATAACTCTATGTGACCCTCATCTAGCAGGTCCTCAAATGAGAATGGTGGAGCCCTCATCTAGCAGGTCAAGACACCTCATCTACCCTTATCTAGAAGGTATGATGTCTCTCATCTACCCTCAACTAATAGGTATGATGACTCAACCTATACTGGCTACGTAATTCTGGAGCACAAGGATTGCTTCTAAGAATCACACCCTCTACTAGTAGGTGAGATCCCATCCTTGAGCTCGCTCGGTGCTAGTTTCTAATCCCAACTGAAACTAACAAAATTGAACACTGGCTGAACTGAATCTAACACTGATCATATTACTCAAAAGGTCGACTGAGTTATGCTGAGATCACTTGTTTTCGTATCTGATGGAAAAGATATCGAATCATGGTATTTGACTGACAATACAACACTTGAATGGATTACTCGAATCGATTCTGAGATTAGGATTGAATCACT
>NC_061114.1:4668575-4698130 GCF_002878395.1 Capsicum annuum | reverse complement strand
GATAGTAGAAGCTCATGTTGAACTCTACTTAACCATTTTGTGAGGATGTTTGTTGGTTGCTGTTGAGTAGATATGTATATAATATCAATTAGACTTTATTGTAGTTTTCCCTCATAAAATGACAATCAATCTGTGTGTGTTCATTGTTTTTTTATCTCAACAATATCATTGTTAACAAGCTTGAAGAAGTCAATTTAAGTTTCAAATATGATTTTTATGAGAAATTTGGAGCTAAGACGTGTTATACACTTTTATACAAGGTACATATAATTTTTATACGTGTATACACTTTTAAATAAGGTAAATATATTTCTCATATAGGTGTATAAATACTGTATAATGGCGTAGAGGGTATACAAACATTTTTGATAACAAAGGTTGACTATGCTGGTATAAACTAAAAGTATATAATTACATAGATGGAAAGTGTTATGTTGAGATGTATATTTATTAAAATTCCCCTTTTTTATATATGTGAGGTAAGGTAGCTTATCATAAAGCTTTGTGATTCGGATCTTAAAGATAGTCAATATATTTTGCTTAATTGAAATAACATGAACAACGATGATTCATATAATCGAGCCCAACTTATTTAGAATTAAAGCATATTTAGTCACACTTGTTATTCCTTTTCTTTCTAAAAAAGAAACACAATTAAAAAATTCTATCCCAACCAACTTTTGGATATAATGCCATTCATTTGAATTGCTTCATTATTATTCTTACTAAACAAAGCACTAAAGACAAGTAAAATAAAACAAATACAAGATAAATACTCATTTGTTGTCTAGTGCACATATTTTTGTTTGATCAAGATTAACCAAATGACTTTTTTTAACCCCTCCCTGAAATTTTGGGTCGTTTTTCTTCATTGACACTCGAACTCATAATCTTAGGACTGATTTGTGGATCATTTTTAACTTGTGGTAATAATCTCCTTCTGTATCCAGAGATTTCAGTATCTATACTCCATCTCGCCCTGACTGAAATTCAATTATATAAATTATCAAAATTAGATTATGGTTGGTATAAGATAATTAAAATGCATACATTCAAACAATAAGTTTAGCAACACCTATATGCTGGAACGTAGATTCGAAATCATTACTACCATAATAGGTAGAATTTAGATTGGTAGAGTCACAATTTTCATCAAGGGGATTCAAAATCAGAATAAGTAAACGCGCGAATTAGCCGAAGGAGGTCCGACTTTAAGCTGTATATACTATATATATGTAAAAAAATAATTTTAACCATGTATAAATAATATAATTTTCTAACGAAGGCGATTGAGATGAACCCTTGACTTTAAGCTGATTCCGCCCATGTTAGTGATATATTATCAAAATATTTAGAGTTACGAGTAATTTAGCGACAAATTATCAACGGAATTGATAGTTATTTTCATTTTTTTCGTTTTTCATGAATATATATAATGATAAAAATATAAAAAAATAAAATTATAATATATAATCATTTAAATTTCTTCATTATTATCCTTACAAATTAAAACAACAAGATCTTGCTCGGAAAAATAATGAAATTATTCAAGAGATACTTCCAAATGAAGCCAAAGAAAGTAAGACAAATTAAATATAAATTAAAACACATCTAAGGAAAATACTAATTTGTTGTTTGATCAAAGATCAACAAATTATTTTTTTAACTCCTCCCTTGAACACCCATTCTTTTTTGCTCCTTAGACACCCGAACTCGTAATTTTAGGATTGAATTTCGGAACATTTATAATTTGTGGTAATAATCTCCTTTCGAATCCTGAAATTTTAGGATCTATATTTCATTTCGTGCTGACTGAAATTCAATTATATAAATTTGTCAAAATTAGATTATGGTATGTATAAGATAAAAAGCACTTTAATAATTAGTTTAGCAACGCCTTTATGTCAAGAGCTTAGATATGAAAATCACTATTCTGTAGCTAAATCCTAATTAATGATAGGATTAGTGATAAAAGAAAAAGGTCAGCTTGATGCACTAAAGCTCCAATTATGTACGGGGATCAATGAAGTGCCAAACCGCAAGGATTTATTTTATGCAACATTTCTGTAAGAGGTTATTTTCATGGCTTGAACTCATGACCTCCTGGTCACTGGTCACATGACAATCACCTTAATAATTTATTAGTGATATATTATCAGACCATTTAATTTTGTTAGTTACGAGAAATTTAACGATAAATTAACATCGGAATTCATAGTGTTTTTTCTTTTTTTTTTTTCTTTTTGTGGTGAATATATAGAGATAAGCATCCAGTACCTCCTCGAACTATGACCAAAGTTTCTACAACATACTCTAACGTACTTTATATGGGTCTTATTACCCCTGAATTCAATTTTAGTGTATTTTTATCACTCTTTTGTATTGACATGACACCTTTATTATATAAAAATGAGGCCCACATCAAAGGTGTCACGTCGGCTAAAAAAGTGTCACATTAATTAAAAAGAGTGACAAAAATATGCTAAAATTGAGTTCAGAGGTAAT
The DNA here is from genome assembly GCF_002878395.1 of Capsicum annuum. Taxonomy (NCBI): domain Eukaryota; kingdom Viridiplantae; phylum Streptophyta; class Magnoliopsida; order Solanales; family Solanaceae; genus Capsicum; species Capsicum annuum. The sequence goes on along the minus strand of NC_061114.1, from coordinate 4,695,625 downwards.
AGGACCCTTGTGAAGTTGAAGTGTATCGTAGCAAATTTGATCAGAATTAAAGGGGTACTAGATACTTTACTCGAATATATGTAATGATAAAAATACAGAATTATAATATAGAGATAAGCAAGAAGGAATCTAACCATTGGGTGCCATGAGAAGAATAGTGAATATGAAGCCAATCTTTAACAACACCATGCTAGAAAAGAAACCCTTCATTGTGTAGTATGTGAACATGTCAGTGCTTTTAGGAGGCCCTAATTTATAGACCTTTGTATTATGGTTTTTTATTTTATTATTGTAGACATTGACTTTTTTCTCAGATCTTACAAGACGAGTCCAATCTAATTAAGTTTTTGGAGGCTACAATATCCAAAATCCAACTTACGACTATATAAAGGGTATAATATTTTCTCATAAACTCCTGAGATATTTACAAAGAGATCAAGAGGCGTTGAACACTTTCTTAAAGTCCGCCCGATGTTCCTCACGCTCAAATATAAATATTTTTATATTCAAGAAATAATTCACTAACGACCCTCAAATTACATAGATAATCAACATAAAAGAATCAAATGACAGATTGTATATATTCTACTGGCAATAATTTAATGAAAATTGCATTAAATTATTAGAAGGTGACAGTATTGCTAAATTGCCATGTAGTATATTGTATTGTAATCCACTTCTCAATTGGTTCAATTGTCATGTAAATTGAGTATGCAACCCAAAGATGCTATATTCAAAGTTTTAGACTTAGCTGGCCTCCCATTTTTCAAAGTCAAATCCATAATTTAAAGACACTTTTTGTATAAAATATTAAAAAAAAAAATTCATATGGTTATCATATATTTCTATCAAGAAGTAAAAGTAATGTAGAATGGTGTTAATTCGTGGTGCCCATTTCAAAAATTGTGACTTGATGTTATGAATGAGAAGTGGTTGGGGGAGGACCCAAATAAAAAATTAGGAAATTAGGTATGTGACCTAGGGGCACGCAGAAGTGTATTCAGGATTTCGAGAGGATGAGTGCACTGTTATAAAAATTCTTCAACCGTGGATTCATATATTTATATTTGAATATTTTTAGAAAAATATAATACTGCTATATATGATCTAGAGAGGAGAGCATGGATTCACATGAACCCGGTGACTCCCATCTAGATAAGTCCCGGACAAGTCATTAAGGAAATGGATAAATGAAAAATTAATAAGGAAAAACTACATGATTAAGCAAACATAGCTTGTATTTCTACTTAATCCAACGCTAGTATATCCAAGTAAAATGCATATTCAAATACATTTTTAAGTTCTGAAAATTATAATTTAAAAAGCTCAAATTTTTAAGTTTCAACTTTAAAATTTTTGATCACCGGAGTTAAGTTTCTCATCAAATTGCTTCTAATTTCAGTTTTACATTTAGGAATCCATGAATTGATTCTTGAATTTCACATTTGCAAGTTGTTTTTCCTAACACATTTAAGTTAAGTTAAGAGATTGCTTAAATATACAAACAAAAGATACCATTTGATCCTTTGAAGCAACAATTTTTTCACAACAATATATATAATTATTGAAATCAATTCTTTTTTGTTTTTTCACATAATAAAAAAACAAACTATAATGGCTTCCAAAAAGAGTACCTTGATTTATTCTTGGTACCAAGTGGTCTAATTATTATGTTTGGTTATCATCTCTACTTGCTATATAGATACCTAAAAGTTCCTCATACTACTGTCATGGGGTTTGAAAATAATGATAAAAGAGCTTGGGTTGAAAAAATTATGTTGGTAAGTTGAAAAAACAAATTTATTCTCTTAGTTTTATGTCATAAAAATGTCTTGAAATTATATATTTCAATTTTAGTTTTGATTGTCTCTTTTCAATTCTTATGTTATTTAGCAGAATAAAGCATCTAGTACCCTCCTAAATTATGATCGAATTTACTATAACACACTCCACTATCATGGGCGTTCTAGTGTATTTTTGTCAACCTTTTTAGCTGACGTGACACCTGTTGTCAATCTTTTTAGCTGACATGACACCTTTGACGTGATCCTCATTTGACGTAATAAAGGTGTCACTCAAGCACAAAAGAGCGACAAAAATATGTTAAAATTGAGTTTAGGGAATAATAGAACGTCTATGAAGTTGGGGTGTATCGTAGCGACTTTGGCCATAGTTTAGGAGATACTGATGCTTATCTCTATGTTTTTCTTTTTAATTTGTTTTTTTTTTAAAATACATCTTTCCTTTTATTAGCAGTTATTTAATTACAACTTTTCACATGACATATTTAAAACCACAATATGAAAGAAGATTGGTACATGAATGTGTTTGACATATCTTTATTTAAAGATCACTAAATTCAAAAGTATTCTTTTAAAATAAGCATCCAGTACTCTCAAACTATATCCAAAGTTGCTACGATACACTCCAACTTCTCGGGGTCCTATTACCCCTAACTCAGTTTTAGCGTATTTTTGTCACCCTTTTGTGCTGGTGTGACACCTTTATTACATAAAATTTTAGTTCAGGGGTAATAGGACCCCGTGAAGTTGGAGTGTCGTAGCAAATTTGGTCATAGTTCAGGGGTACTGGATGCATTACTCTCTTCTTTTATTTCTTAAACTTCGTGACGAATCAAAACCAGACAAACAAACTGAAATAAATAGAATAATAACATTTAATTAAACTTGATGTGAAATTCTTGCAGGATGATAAAAAGAACATTGATACAGTTCTAAATGTTCTAGGATCTAGTCTAAATTGAGCAACATTCTTGGCATCTATTTCACTAAGTTTATGTTTTCTCATTGGTGCTTGGATGGCTAACAATAGTGTATTCAGTAGTGAACTAATATATGGTGTTACAAGATTAGAAACAATGTCAATCAAATTCATTAGCCTTCTACTTTGCTTCATGCATGTTGTCATTTTCATGCTTTGTCCAAGCGCCGAGGTGCTTCATTCACGCGAATTACCTAATCAGTACGCCTGATATTGATATACCTATTAGCTATGGTGAATTGGCTGTGATAAGGGGAGGTGATTTTTGGTCACTTGGACTTAGAGCACTTTATTTTGCTACATCTTTGTTGTTGTGTTTTTTTGGCCCAATTTCTATGTTTGCTATGTCGATAGGAATGGTTTTCCTACTCCATTATTTTGATAAGAACACGAAGCAATTGCATAGGCATCGATCATTTGTTAAAGGAAAGAAGCCATATGAGATGCTCGAGGGACTATCGAGTAGGAAAGTTCCTATAGAGCGTATATTTATGTGAAATATCTTGATCATATCATAGAATGAACCATGTATTTAAGTAAAAAATATGAGTTCTATTCTATGGTTATGTGAAGCAATGTAAGCAATTGTATGTACTTGGGATCACATTAACTTTCAAACTAAAGAAAGTGTATATTTGTTAGTCTAAATAGAGATCATAACAAGAAAGCCGACAAAGCGATGACACATTCAAAATTTAGATGTTGTGAGTTTAGAATTGGAGATCGAGTTCTAGATGTATAACTAATTCAATATATGGTTGTTGGTCACACACATATATAAAGTTCGAACCCAGAACTCTGAATTTCTCTACTTGCTTGTTATTCACACATACTCACAGGGTTCGACCCAAAATTCTTTGAGTTCCATTGAATCCGCAAACCTACTTTTGATTTTGCGATTGCTACAAAGACATCACTTTCGACTCAATTGGCCAACACTAGTTGTAACTCTGCATACACTCTACTCTTTTCGAACTCGTACTGGATATGTTGTAATGTTATTGATACTAAGTTTGAAGCTATCAAATCAAGTTAAATAGGATAAATTTTGCTCTAGGCTATAGTAGTTGGCTACAATTTACTTGTTGCCGGAGACAAGCTCCTTGTTGATGATTCTAAAGAAGCAATGAAGAAGAAAGGAAATAAGGTGAGGAAATGACATAGAATGTTTCAGTTTCTACAGCTGAAACATATTGCTGGGACACATGGAACTGTTATATCAATATTAGTAGGCTACTTTTATTGTATTCTAGAATAGAATGAAAGAAGGAGATTTATGTCATTAGCTAGGAAAATACATTTTTTGTTTGCCTTTATTTTATTTAGTTTGTTAGAATTTTGTTACAAGAAAGGAATCTAATACTTGTATATATAGGGTATCAATTGTACAGTGAAAGACAGAGAGCAACATATCGTCTTTTTTTCTCTTTGAAGTTTTACACGGTATCAGAGAGTCACTGGGAGCTCTGTATACAGTTCCCTATTTTTTCCATACTTCTTTTGCCTGCTTTGATTCTTCATGGGTGATGAAACGATCAATCCTCCCATGGGAGTTGAAGCTGCACGCAGAGTTGCTGCACCAACTGCTTTGGTGGATATCAATCACCCTTATTACAAAAGGAAATAAGGTGAGGAAATGACATGGAATGTTTCAGTTTCTACTCTTTTATGGCACAATAGATTGGGACACTTGACTTTAGATACAATGAAACATATTCAAAGTTTAAATTTGAGCTCCAATAATGTTGAAAATTCTATGCCTTGTGCGATTTGTCCCATGGCTAGACAAGCCAAGCCACCCTTTGCCAAAAGTTCCATTACCACTAAACAATGCTTTGATCTAATCCACATAGACACTTAGGACCTTATAAGACACCAACTTACAAGGGAGAAAAATATTATTTAACCATTCCATATGTACATGGACATTCTTGCGTTGTGCTAAATCTAATTCTTTTTCTACAATGAAAACCTTTCTTCTGTATGTTGAATGACAATTCTCTACCAAAGTCAAGGTAATAAGGTCCGACAATGCTTTTGAATTAGGTTCTGGACATCTAGCTACTGAATTTTTTCTCTCCCAAGGGATACTTCACCAAACTACTTATGTGGGAACACCATAACAGAATGGTGTAGTTGAACGTAAGCATAGACATTTAATGGAAACCTGTAGAGCTCTAATATTTCATTCTCATGCACCTATACAGTATTGGGTGGATTGCCTTCTAACCGCCACTCATTTGATCAACCGGTTTCATTCTAAAGTTTTAAACCTCAAATCTCCTAATCAAGTCTTACACAACTCAATCACAAATTATACTTATTGAAACCTTTTGGTTGCCTCTGTTTTGTTTCCACCCTTTCCCAAAACAGAGACAAACTCAGTCCTAAAGTAGTCCCAGGTGTTTTCTTAGGTTACCCTTTTGGTAAAAAAGGTTATAAAATATTGACTTTTCACTCTAAATAATTCTTAATTTCCAGAGACGTCAAGTTCGTCAAGTCTATTTTTTCTTTTTCCCTTTCTAAACTACTCTCACAACGTTTCCCTACTTCATGTCCTCTTCCTTCTGATGATGAGCCAGTTATTTCACCATTACCTCATCTGGATATTGTTCCCACTTCTCCTAGTTTACCTAGATTTATTTTTCACCTTCTCAATCCCATTCTCCTACTACTATTGAAGTGTCACTAAAGAGATAGAGAGTAGAAGATGGGAAAAGATCGTATGTTATTTGATTGAATAACTACTATTTTCAATATCTGTACAAGACTATATATAAGACCTATATCAACAAGGATAGACTTAAAGTTACAATAACTATAAGAACTCTACAACAACTAGGTGTCTAGTAATTATTCGTTAGTACGCCCCCGCAAGTTGGTGGTGTCAACTACACCCAACTTGGAAAAATGCTTGACAAAAGAAACTTTTGGAAGTGGTTTGGTCAGTATGTCTGCCACTTGATCAGCCGAGTGAAGGTGTTTAACTGCAATATCCTTGTTTTGTACTTATTCACAAACAAAATGAAAATCAATAGCAATATGCTTCATCCGACTATGGAACACCGAGTTAGCACAAATGTAGGTGGTGCTAACATTGTCAAAAAATATCCGAGGAATATCTGAGATATGAAACTGAAGCTCATGGGGTAAACTTGTTAGCCAATTGGTCTTAGAAATAGTAGAAGCGACAGCTCGATATTTTACTTCTGTGGAGGAATGGGAGACAAATCTTTGCTTTTTACAGGACCATGATATCGGAGAGCTGCCAAGGTAAACAGCATAACCATCGATCAAGAGGATCTCCAACCTAGTCAGAGTCTGAGTAAGCTAGAAGACGGTGATTATGTTCTTTGGCAATCCGAAGGCCAAATGAGGATGTTTGGTGTAGATATCGAAGGAGACGTTTCATAGCTGTCTAATAAGACATAAAGGGATGGTGCATAGACTGTGAGAGTTTTCTGACAGTAAATGCTATGTCCGGACGTGTAAAAGAAAGGTAATGAAGTTTACTGGTGATCCTCCTATAAAGAGAGCCATCAACTAGAGAATCTTCCACGGACTCTGGGAAAGTTATAGTTAAAGCCATTGGTGTTGGAACACCTTTGCAATTTTGTATATTAACTTCCTGCAAAAGATCTGTAATATACTTCTGTTGAGACAACAGAAGACCACCAGGATAATACAACACTTCAACCCCAAGGAAATAATAAAGTAGACCAAGATCCTTCAGTGAGAATCAGGTTGCAAAATTATCAATAATGCTTTGAACACCATGAATCTGATTACCAGTAATAATTATGTCATCAACATATACTAGGACATAAACAATAAACTCAAAATTCTACAGGATAAACAATGAAGAATCAGATTGGGACTTAATAAACCCCAAAGTAACCAAATAATTTTTGAGTTTGGTGTACCAGGCCTTGGGGGCCTGTTTAAGTCCATAAATAGCTTTTTGCAACTTGCAAACATGCATCGGATGTGCAGAAGATTTGAAACCAGGTGGTTGGCACATATAGACTTCCTCATCAAGACGACCTTGTAGGAAGGCATTATTGATATCAAGTTGGAGAATAGGCTAGCTTTGTTGTGTTGTAATCGCAATAACTATTCGAACAGTTGTTGGCTTTACCACAGGACTGAAAGTGCATTGGAAGTCAAGGCTAGGTCGTTGTGTGAATCCTTTGGCAACCAAACGAGCTTTGAACTTGTCAACAGAACCATCAGGATGATATTTAACCCGAAAAAGCCACTTACAATCCACCATATTTTTCGAAGGATCACATGGTACCAACTCTCATGTACGGTTCCAAACTAAGGCATCAAATTCATTTTTCATAGCTTCACACCAATGTGGGACTTATTGGGCTTGCTTAAAGGTTCTAGGTAGGGAGGAAGTGGTTTGAACAACAGTGTGGAATTGCTTAGGCTTAAGGCTATTAATCTTAGATCAAGTAATCATGTTATGGGTGGGCGGTAATGTAAAGCTAAGGGCAATAAGAGAAGGTTGTGGGGCCACAAAAGATGGGATAGGTGATGAGGAAGAAGGTTGCACAACATGGTTCTGGGTCACAGGACCAGTAGACTTATTTTGACGCTGGTAAGTGATTATTGTGGATTGCGGCTGGGTATTTAAATGGGGAAAAGAATGAACTGGTGAGGCCAAAATATTTTGTTCAGGTGAATTGCTTCTGGAAGCTGAATTTTGTATGGTAAGGGAAAAGGGGAGTGGAGATGCTGGAGAAGAAGTAGCAGATAAGGGAGAAATTGAATTAACTGAGATGGTGCTTCCTATTTGGGTAGAGGAGATAGGTGAGTGCGTGTCCACGGGCTGCTACACAATGTAAGTGGGAAGCTCATAAGAATCATGTGAATATGGAGTATTATCATGCGGCTGTTGTTCAGTTGAACAAATCTCTCAAGACACATTTTTATTTTGTGTGTTTGCCAAATGAGAAAAAATATTTTCTAATGGAAACTGATATTCTAAAAATAAAACGTCATGAGATAAATATATTTTGAAAGTTACAGGATCAAAACATTAGTGGAAGTAATGTTTATTCGAAAATCCTAAGTAACAACATGGTGTCGAACGAGGCTCAAGTTTGTTTTTGGCATATGGTTTGGGACATGGAAAACACAGGCAACCAAATACTTTAACAGAGTCATACTTGGGTATAGTTTGAAATAAAATTTCAAAGGGGCTCTTATGCTAAAGATTCGGTGTAGTTAGCCTTTTTATAAGATAAACCGCTTGTTGACAGGCAAAACTCAAAACGTGTGAGGGTAAAGACGCTTGGTGCAACAAGGTTCTAGCAGTTTCAATAACATGCCAGTGTCGTCTTTTGACTAGAGAAACTCTCTGTGGAGTATGTGGGGGTGACACTAAGTGCTCTATGCCATGTGCTTTGAGATACGGCTGTAGACTCTGAAATTCGCCACCACCATCAATGTAAAAAAATTGAATTTTGGTGTTGAATTTGCGTTCAAGCAATGGAAGCATATTTTGAAAAACTTCCAAAGTTTCATTTTTTTATTTTAAAGTGAACAACCACATGTATTTTTAAAATTGATCTACAAATAACACATAATATCTTTTCTTATCAATTGACAACATTGGAGATGGACCCCATAAATCACTATAAAGGATTTGCAAAGGCTTATTGCTTCGTAATGAATTTTCTGAAAAAGTCAACCTGTGCATTTTATTTGAATAACAAGAGTTACAAATGGAGCTAGGTTTATGATATGAAACAGGAAGGGAAAACTTATTCAACATAGTATCTAAAACGCGATGATTAGGATGGCCTAAACACCGATGCCACAGGTGACTCAAAACAGCCACTTTGCATTTAGGAGAATGATATGTACAGCTCGGTGGCCACTCATTCAACCCATCTTTATTTTGCCCTCGAACTAGAGATGCCCCCATACTCAGATCCTTCACAAGATAATGGAAAAGAAGAAATTCAATAGAGGAATGATTATCATGACAAAACTTAGAAATAGAAATAAGATTATTTTTAATGATAGAGGAGCATAAGGTATTGAGAAGTTTGACATGATGATTTGATGCACTCATGTTAGCGTTACCGCTATGGGATATTGGAATGGTGTTACCATTGCCCATAGTTATCTATCCAGCGCCGTGGTAGTCATGTATAATGGCTAGGCTTTGAGTATCAGATGCAATATGATGAGTGGATCCACTGTCGACGATCGAAGGGGACTGTTGAGAAGGAAAACGAGCAACAAAGTTTGCCCGGGGTTGCAGATGGTTATGTGACTGTGATCTGCAGACTTTAGCGGAATGACCTACGCGATCACATAGTTGGCAGTAAAGGTTTTTGTTAGAGGGCTGCTGCTGCTGGTTGTTTCTTCGTGGGCGTTGTGCTTGCCATTGTTGATTGTTAGTAGGAGGGTGCCATTGCTGATTGTTGGCAGGAGGATTCACATCTGGATGGTGGTTGCTGGAGTAATTATTGTTGCTCTGGCGAGAAGGAGTTGAGCTAGTATTTTGTGCTACAGCAGCAGTAATGGGAGTTGATAGCGGCTTCTTGTCTTCCTTATGTTTGAGGAAAAGCTCATAATCTAGAATTTTTTCGTAAAGCTCTTCATATGAAATAGGAGAATCGTGGGCACGAATGGCAGCAGAGAGTTCTCAAAATTCAAATTCGAGTCCACTGAGGATTTTCACAATGAGTTTCGAGTTTGATACCGATGCACCAGCAGTTGCAAGTTCATCACAAAGTGATCAAACTTGATGAAGATAATCTGTGACTGGACGACAATCTTTAGTGAGGCGTGCCAATTGATCTCGCAAGCTGAAAATTATTGTTTGAGATTTGTTCGCATATGCAGTATGCAAAGCATCACTAGCATTTTTGGCGGAGACTGCAACAACAACAGTGGGAGCAAGCGTAGGATCAACAGAGTCTAAGATAACATTTTGAATTAGCTGATCTTAGCGATACCAAGAAAGGAACTCGGGGTTATCAATATCTTGATTGTTTTGAGAGATGGTGCAAGTGGGTGCAGGGATGGAGACATCGAGATGTCCATAAAGATTGTGACCACGCATAAGCATTGAAACTTGAGCTTTCCATAAGGAGAATTGTGACTGCCCGTTAATTTAATGAGTAGTTGGGTAATTGGATTGAATTGAACAATAGAGATAGCATTGATGATTCCATCGGCATTGGTCACAGAAATCTTAGAGGCCATTTGTGTGAGTAAGCAGAGAAGGAAAAAAAGAGAGAGGATCAGCTCATAGGAGTTTAGATAGGCTTTGATACCATAAAGAGGTAGAGAGTAGAAGATGGGAAAAGATCGTATGTTATTGATTGAATAACTACTATTTTTAGTATATGTACAAGACTATATATAAGACCTATATCAACAAGGATAGACTTAAAGTTACAACAACTATAAGAACTCTACAACAACTAGGTGTCTAGTAATTATCCGTTGTTAGTCACCTGTGTTATCTACTCCACAGAGCCCCAGCTGCGCAGATCCAAAAGGGAGCATTGCACTCCCACTTATTTACCAGACTGTATATATGCTTCAACTTTTTTTATAATTTCACCTAATCCCCCTTGTTATCCTTTGCATAATTATGCATTTTCTACTTTGACAACACACAATCAATCTTTACTCACCTCTATTTGTCAAATCAATGAACCTACTTCTTATCGACAAGCTATATTGCATCCTGGTTGGAAGGAAGCAATGACAAAGAAATTTGATGCTCTTAACTCTAATCATTCTTGGGACATCGTTTAATTACTACCAGATAAGAAAGCCTTTCCCTGCAAATGGGTTTACAAAGTTAAACTCAAGTCTGATGGGTCTCTTGAGCGTCTCAAAGCTCGTTTGGTAATTAAAGGAGATACACAACGCGAAGGAATCGACTTTTCAGAGACTTTTTCTCCCGTTGTCAAAATGACAACTATGAGATGTCTACTCTCTATTGCAGTAAAAAATTGTTGGAAACTGTACCAGCTTGATGTCAACAATGCGTTTCTTCACGAGGACCTTAATGAAGAAGTCTATATGCGGTTCCTTCCCGGTTTGATAGATCCTTCTTCTTCTCCTTCTCATGTTTGTCGCCTCCGTAAGTCCCTTTACGGACTGAAATAGGCATCTCATAGTGGTATGCCCATTTATCTTCTTCCGTGAGTGCTCAAGGATTCATTTGCTCCTTAAACGACTATTCTTTGTTCTTCAAACACACTGGGGATTTGGTTACTTTGCTTGCCGTCTATGTTGACGACACCTTGCTCACTGGTAACAACCTGTAGGAAATTAGGGAAGTTAAGCTTTCTTTAGGATTTGAATTCTATATTAAAGACCTGGGAGAGGCTCACTATTTTTTGGGAATGGAATTGATTAAGGAAGATGGTGGTTTGTTCATTACTCAACGTAAATTTGCCACGGAGACTTTATCTGAGTTTGATTGTCTTGAATTTGGATCTGTGTCTACTCCTCTAGACCCTACTGTCAAGCTCTCATCTTCCTGTGGACCTCTTATTCCTGATCCTATTGTCTATAGGCGACTTTTGGGAAAGCTAAATTTTTTGACGAACACATGGCAAGATCTCTCTTTTACTGTGCAAACCCTCAGTCAATATATGCAAAATCCATTCCAAGGGCATCTTTCCGCTTCTTATCACACTTTGCGATATTTAAGTCGAGCTCCTGGTCTTGATCTATTTTTATCCCTAGATCTATCATTTCAAATCCTTGCTTTTTGCAATTCCAATTGGGCTTCTTCCTCCGATACAGGCCGCTCTGTTAGTGGTTTCTTCCTTAGACCTGGTGGATCTCCCATTTTGTGGAAGTCTAAGAAACAACCAGTTATCGCCCTTTCTTCTGATGCGTCGCCTGGTTTCCAAAATAACCTGGGTGGTTCGATTGTTAAAGGATCTTTCTTTTTCTCCATCGTTGCCGATTTCTCTTCATTATGACAACCAAGCAGCTATCCATATTTCCAAAAATCCTGTCTTTCACGAACGAACCAACCATATTGAGCTTGATTGTCACCTTATTCGCGAGAAGCTTCTTGATGGACTAATTTCTTTGTCTTTTGTGCCTTCTTCTTCTCAATTGGCTGATTTTTTTACCAAATCCCTTTCTGACCCCTTCATCGTTCCCTTTTTCTTAAGTTGGGTGTCCGTTCATCGGTCTCTAACTTGCGGGTGTGTGTATGTGTGTCTGTGTGTGTGTTGCCGGAGATAAGCTCCTTGTTAAGAAGAAAGGAAATAAGGTGAGGAAATGACATGGAATGTTTCAGTTTCTACTGCTTAAACATATTTTTGGGACACGTGAACCTGTTATATCAGTAATAGTAGGCTACTTTTATTGTATTCTAGAATAGGATGAAATAAGGGTATTTATGTCATTACCTAGGAAAATATATTTTTCTATTTGCCTTTATTTTATTTTATTTAGTTTGTTAGAATTCTATTACAAGAAAGGAATCTAATACTTGTATATATAAGGTACCAATTGTACAGCGAAAGACAGAAAGCAATACAAAATTTCCTCATATCATTTTTTTTGCTCTTTCAAGTTTTTCATCACTTAAAAGCTTAATTAATGCCAAGTTAAACTCCATGGGCGCTTGAGAATACTAATCCCTATAAAAGTAGTTCCATCTCGATCTAATTCTAGCAATTTTCAAACAAACAACGGGGACACCTGTAGACGCCTAATTTTATCTCTCCAAAGTCCAATTTTATTCATTTTAGCTCACCTTACCACACACCCTCATCCATGTGATTATACCTCACAAAAATACAATAAAACTAACAACCCTTAACATAATCCCTAACAAATTCTATCTTGTTTTAATCCTATCCTAACCAACTTTACACCTCATCCTAACAACCTACCCCACCCCCAATTCCCTTACCCCTCACATTTTATTTAAGATGGAAACCAATTCACAAAGACACAAAATAAAAGAGGGGGGGCCACTTTAGAAATATGGGTGGATGGTCCAATTCATTAATAGAAAAGAGATTTTCCATTTTTTAGTTTTTCATTGATACATAGAAGACAAAAAATAGAGGGGGGCAACACCATCTTCTCCATTCATACACCTTCACGAGAACATACACCATGGGAGAGTGAGAGATTCGAAAGAAAGAGAGAAAAGAATACATACACAGAGACCCGACTCTTCTCTTCTTCTCCACGAGATTGACACACTCCATTGAAGCACAGCCCATAGTTCATATGTACACCATCAGAAAGGGTGGGAATCATACATACACCTATGAGAAAGATGCAGAACTAAGAATCGAGTGAAGGACGAGACAGATTGGAGAAAGAGAGAGTAAAAATAAGGAGAGAGAGAGAGAGAACTTGTGGTGGTAGACTATTCCGGTGATTCACCGCTGGAAAAAGCATCATCGCTGCTTCAAATTTGATCTGATTTTCTAGTTCTATTCCTTCTGATCTCGTCGGAGTTCATTAGCTCCATCCCATTTTGGGTAACGCTGAAACGGATGACCCAACTGCTAAATCCCTAAATTTCTCCATTTTTCCGGTGGTTTCTAGGCTAACCCAGCTGAAAAACACTAAAAGTCACCGGAATCATCCTTGCTAGTTGATATTCACGACTGTCCGAGTTCACCGGAGCTCCGGGCATGTAGTTTTCTTATGATTCTTGATTTTCGGGTTCACTGTTCGTTGTGGTTTCAGGGTTTCGAATTGGATTTTGAAGACTATCGTGTTGGAGTTGGATCATAGTCGGGATAGAGGTATTCTTCGAGGCTCCGGAATGGCTCTTATTTCTCTTCGTAAGTCAATCAAAATATTTTGAGGTCCAATTCTACTCTTTTCTTCTTTCATTTCATTGTTTACTATATTTGGTGTGTTGGATTGAATATCGTGTGTTGGTTTGATTCCTTTTGATGATGAATACGTGTTTGTTTTAATTTATGGTTGGTCCCTTGATTATGGTTTGTATGGTGAAATGGTATCTCATTTGACAAATAAAATTTGTTGTTTGGGGTAGAATTGAAATTGAAGAAGTGAATTCGTGTTAATTTTTGGATCTTCGATTATATTGAATTTGTTGGAACTATGATAAACTGAATCTAGTAGGCAATTGCTAAGTCGGGTAGGCAAATTTTAGGAATGGTGTTTTGTTGAATGTTTAAATGTGCGTGTGAACAATTCTTTCTACTTTATCACGCAAGATTTGAAGACGTATTCATTCACCGGGGAATGCCTTGAGTTTATACTGTATTTATTCACTGAGGAATGCCCCGAAGTATCATGTACGCAAAGGAGGCTCGTGATCAAGGCCCAAGGCTTCGGTTAAAGCATGGGAGAGTAGTTTAGGATTAGTGTAGGTTTACTTTTCTACATTTTTCTATTTTGCGACTGTATAAATTGGACTGGATACTATATTTTGGATTGTTTTTGTTTTGTTTGTTTGATTGGTTGTTTTTATGTGTTTTGTGTGGTTTATACATTCGTAATGTCAAATGAGCGAATACGCTCCACCAAGCGACCGTGGTCGAACCACGAGATCGAGGGGTGCCTAACATCTTTTCCTCGGTCAACAAAATTTCTTAGCTGGAATCTCTGTTCGCAAACCAGTTTTTAGAGTCAAATTGTTTTGAAAAGGATTTCCAAAGGTGACTTGGCACACCCGATCTATGTCAAGTGGCGACTCTGAGTTAATTGAAAATAATCCTTTTTCGGAACAAATCTTCATTTGTTCACTTAATAATAAAAACCCTTTCGAACTTAAAATCAATCTTTTTTGGATTAAAAAAGGGGTGTGATGGATCTGGAGACTCTGCTGGGGACTTTTCAGAATTCGAGCTTATTTTGGAGTTGTATCGGCTTAGTTTGACACTATAGGTGTATAGACATTTTATTTGTGTTGTTTTGTCTTATTGTATTATCACTGTTGAGTGCCTACATACTCTTTGTTTAAAGTTTTTATCTTATGTGTTACCATTTTATAGCTGACATCATGTGCATAACCCGAGTCATTCTTTCTGCAATTAGTCCATAGTACACGTGTTGTACACGACCTCTAGTTGAGTCACCCTTATTTTAGAGGGGGAGCCGTCGGTGTTATAGAGTAGGTGGAAAGCAAAACAACCACTATCGATCATACTCTCCCCCGAACAGCCTTGTTAGTGAACCCCAATGTAGGTCAGTCTTTAGGTCATGCTTATGTGCATCGTATGAAAGACCTAGCGGGGCCCACTTGGTCCTTTGTAGAAAACTCATCTCTAAAGCATCCCTACGTGCTAAATGTTGCATCTTTGAGGGTAACGAGGTCATTTGACAAACTGATTTGGGCAAAAGCATGAGTTAGAAGCAACGTGTGTAGGAAGGAAATTGTTGAAAAAAGGAAGAAAAAAAAGAGTGGAAAAAAAGAGATTTGGTAGTTTTTAGGGCTCTTTATTGCTTTTGTTTTTCACAATTCAAAAATTCAATAAACGTTCTTTTTTTTTTTTACTTTTTGCACTCATTTCCCATAAAATCTAAAACGTTAAAAAGATTTTCCTTTTATTTCTTTAGTAAGTATTCACAATTCGAAAACTCCAAAAAAAAAATTTCCTTTCAATAGGATCTTTGTACATTTTTATATAACGAAAATATCAAAACGATTTTTTCTTTCATAGTTGTTGGTGTTAGTTTCTAATTAAAAATCCAAAAAGATATTATTCGTTTGTCTTTAGTCTTGTCTCTCAATTCAGGGTTTAGTTTGTCATTTAATCCTTAATTGTCCAATCTGGATGAACTACGCACCCCTGATTCTCCTCTCTCGGGAGTGAGATACGTAGGCAGCCTATTGTTGGCTCGGGGATCTTATTTAAAAAATTCAAAAAAAAAAAGATTTTCTTCACCCTCTATTAGAGTACGTGTTTCATACACACCTTTAAAAGAAAACTACAAAAAAGATTTTTTCTTTAATAGGTTCAAGTTTCATCTTCATATGAAATTCAAAATCTAAAATCCAAAAAGATTTTTCTTTGGTAATCATAGGTTTCATTTTGTATAGGGAGTTTAAACTTGAAAAATGCAAAAAGATTTTTGTCAATTTTTTGACAATTTGTTATTTCCTTTTCTTTTTAAAGTTTCAAGAAAAAGAAAAAAAAGAAAGGAAAAAGAGTTTAGTTGGCCATTTTTGCAAGACTTCACGAACTACGCACACCTGATTCTCCTCTCTCGGGGGTGAGATACATAGGCGCCCTTGTCGTGTTCGGTGTTCTTTTAAAAAAAAGGAAAACGAGGTTTTGAAAGGTTTTAACTCTAACACATTTGTTGTTTTTTTGTTGAGTCAGTTTAAGGTGATTGGTTTGTGGCATTCTGGCTGGTCCTTCACATCACACCAAATTCAAAGGGTTAGTTGTGTCCAACAAAGATATAGAGAGTGACATCATGGATTAAACAAAGAATTAGGTAAAAGAGAGTTTGAAGCAAGAGATTAGGAGGCTAAGACAACAAATGATAGAAATGCATCGAGCTTGGGCCAGTGGGTTGCCTCCTCCCCCATTTCCCTTTATTGATCCTACAAACACCTCGAGTTTTCCACCAAAATCTCAAAGTCAGTTTTCTACTATTGTTGATGCACCGCAACATGACTCAAAATTTATTCCGAGCCAAAAACATCTTAATACTTCCATCTTTTTTCCTCTAGCTCCTCAACATAAGCCTGCTACATTCACAACACCACATGTCATCTGTGATCTTGTTGCTCAATCCTCTATTGGGACATCCACACTGGCTCGCCCAAGGGTTGTGCGTCCCCATGCTACTAGTGGACCCTTGTTCAATACTCTTGGTGATCATTGCTATACTCTTGATCCTACTTTTAAGTTAACTGAACCACCAAAATTTCTTAACAAGAAGTCCAGTACGCCAGAAGAGTCGGAGAAAATGGTTGGAAAAATGAAGAGTACAGAAAATGCTATGAAAAATTCTCTAGGACCTGCGGGTAAAGAAGATGTTTCATACAAAGACTGGGGCATGCCTCCAAGTGCTAACCTTTCTCCAATCTTTGAGATGTTGAAATTTGAGGAGCAAGATGGGCATGAGGAATTCGTAAAACATTTGGGACAATATTGCAATCAATTAAGGGGACCTAGAGGGAAGAAGAATGAGAAAGATTACACTGCTATTGTAGTTGGAGAATGGGCACATCCAAGAAGACGATGTCGTCATTGCCATCAGTCTCAAGCCTAAGTTCATACCCAAGATCTCTATAATAACTCTCAAAATCCATTATACTCTGTTTCCCCACCTCCATATCTAGTATATTGCGCACAACCATATGCTCAACTCCCTCCTTACCCATAATGACGTGCACCAACTCCTCAAAGTTATCCTCCAATTCTACAAACATACCAAAGCCCTTATAGACCCGATGTTCGATTGAAGTTAAATAATGAAATGAGGCAGAAATTGAGGGATAGTTTTACACCAATTGGAGAGTCGTATGCTAGTTTATTTCAGAGATTAGCACAACAATGCATGATCACTCCTCTCCTTGGGTATACTCCTGACCCGTATTCAAGAAGTTTTGATCCTAATGTACGATGTGCATATCATTCTGATGTTCAGGGTCATAGTATTAAAGATTGTCATGCTTTGAAAAGAGAAATTGAAAAGATGATTCAAGACAAATTGATTATGGTGCAGAACACTGACAGTGAGGTAAACTTTAGTCATGCTGATATGCAAATCAGTGGCTAAGATGTCAGGCTGAGCAATTGAGAAGTCTCCCCTCTCCCTACTAGGAAGAGGTCTGGTAGTTTATTTTATTTTCTATTATCCAAACTATGTCAGGGTTGTAGTTCAGGATCTATCTTGTTTTGTCCATTTGTCGTTATGTTCAAACCCTTCTATCTTTTATTTTAATTGAATAAAGTATCCCTTTTTCCTTTGTGTTTTAAATATGTGTTATTTGTTTATTTTATTTATACAGTATATTTTAGGTTAATTCTAGTGTTATGACATGCTAGCAGAATTTTCAGTCAGATCTTAAAATCCAATTTAACCATGAAAATTGAATTAGAGGGTTAAAGTTAAAAAAAGAAAGTATCTGAGAAAATAGGTAGAGTGCTGAGACATTTGGTGACAAGTTCAAGCCTTCTTTGAAAATTAAGGCAATTATTTTGAAAATCACAAGAATAACTTGGTCATCAATTGAAAAACATAGCTCAATTAGGTCAAATAGTGGATATGTGATCCCGAGGAATAAAACAAAAATCAACTCCATGAAAGGATAAGTCATTCAATGTGAGGGATGTACAACAAAGATGGAGTTGTATGTTCGGCAAGTGTAGAAGAAGAGGTGGTACATATGTTCGGGGCAAGTTAGTGTTGTAAAACATGTCATAAGTGATAATGATCGTGTACTTTCACATTACATGCTATGTACTAGCATCTTCAAGGATTGATATGACGAAGGTATTTCATTCTGCTATCCAAATATTGTGTCATCCTTTGTTTACCCCATTTGAGCCTTAGTATTATTTTCTTTCATACCCCTTTTTTGGAATCAAGATAGAGTCAGCAAAGCTCAAAAGAAAAATGTCGAGCAAGCAATAGAGTTGGAAAAATTTCAACAAAAAAAGAGAGAAAAAAAGAGAGGAAGAAAATATGTCCAAAAAAAGAAAGAAAAGAGTAAATAAAAGAAAAAAAGAGAAAAGAGACTAGAATCAATCGAAAGTATAAGCTGCTAGAACTACGCGTGACCTGATTCTCCTCTCTCGGGGTAAGATACGTAGGTTGCCCTACTCTGGGCTCGGTCCGACCAAATAAATAATTCAGAATTGCCCAGTCAAAAGAAACTGGGGCATGAGTTAATCCTCATTGTTTGAGTCAATTCTAAAAGTTTTAAGTCCCACCCCACTTTAAGTGTCGTTTGGTCCCCATGCCATCCTTTCTTTCTAACTCTATCCAAAAGCCAAGTTACAACCAAAGAAAGACCTTCAGATCAATTTTCGAGAATGCTAAGGCTAAGCATACAATGGTTGTTATAACGCATTTTGGGAACTACTTGTCTTCCTCAGCATAAGGAATCAGGAGAGAAATAAAACTGAGAGAGTCTTATTGGTGAAAACCCTCACGGGCACTGTAAGACGACGGTGAGTTGAGACAAATAAAAATGAGAGAGTCTTATCGGTGAAAACCCTCACAGGCACCGTAAGACGACTGTGAGTTGAGAGAAATGAAAATTAGAGAATCTCATTGGTGAAAAACCCTTATGGATACCATAAGGCAATGGTGAGCCGAGAGAAAGAAAATGAGAGAGGCCTGTTGGCGAAAACCCTTCAAGGTGTCACTAGTCATTAGCTCAACAACAATTGGTGAATGTTTGGATGAAAAAATCAGGAAGCTTAATCCAAATGCATGGCATAATCATTAGAGTTGATTGTCATTTTAGATAATTTTTTCGCTTCTTTGTTTCAAATGGGGACATTCATTGTCTTTTCTTTCTTCTCTTTATCTTTATCTTTATTTTCTTGAGTCAGTTATCCAAATAATTAAAAAAATCATTGTCATTTTTATCCTGTCTTTGAGTCAAGTCCATGACAAAACAAGTGAGAAAAGATTTCAAAACTGGCTACTAGCTTCTTCAATTGCACAAAGCAAGACAAAGCCAGCATATGAAAGAGACATGATTGTGAGCCGAATAAGGCATGTAGAAAGTTTTGTTAATAGACAAGCTTGGGAACTCACAGAAATATCAAGGTTTAAAGGGTTTATCTGAGAAGCATGACAAAACAGAAATACTGTGTTTATTTCGGAGTCACTCTTAATAATTTAAGTTTGGATCAATGACACGACAAAGTAGGGTCAAGTGCCAGCAATCTGAAACAAAAGAAAGGGAAAGAACACTGGAGAAGGTGTCGGGACAGCCAAGTGCCGCAAGCCACCACTAAGTTTTTAACTGACAAATTTTCTTTTTGAAACAGGGGAAAAGTCGCTTCACTTAATTCAGCTACCATTGGAAATGCACATCCTTGGGATTTCACTATATGTTCAGGACCCTCCTAAAAATTGAAATTTTACTTTCTATTCAGGACCCTCCTGAAATATGGAATTTTACTTTCTATTCAGGACCCTCCTGAAAAATGAGATTTTACTTTCTGTTCAGGAACCTCCTGAAAAATGGGACTTTACTTTCTGTTCAGGACCCTCCTGAAAAATAGGACTCTACTTTCTGTCCAGGCCCCTCCTGAAAAATGGGATTTTACTTTCTGTTCAGGACCCTCTTAAAAAATGAGATTTTACTTTCTGTTCAGGACCCTCCTGAAAAATGGGATTTTACTTTCTGTCCAGGACCCTCCTAAAAAATGGGATTTTACTTTCTGTCTAGGACTCTCCCGAACAATGGGATTTTACTTTCTGTCTAGGACCTTCCTGACCAATGGGACTTTACTTTATGTTCAGGACCCTCCTAAAAAATGAGACTTTACTTTCTGTTCAGGACCCTCCTGAAAAAATAAGACTTTACTTTCTGTTCAAGACCCTCCTGAAAAAATGAGACTTTACTTTCTATTCAGGACCTTCCTGAAAAATGGGATTCTACTTTCCGTTCAGGACCCTCTTGAAAAATGGGACTTTACCTTCTGTTCAGGACCTTCCTGGAAAATGAGATTTTACCTTCTGTTCAGGATCCTCCTGGAAAATGGGATTTTACTTTCTGTTCAGGACCCTCCTGGAAAATAAGAATTTACTTTCTGTTCAGGACCCTCCTGGAAAATGGGATTTTACCTTCTGTTCAGGACCCTCCTGGAAAATGGGATTTTACTTTCTGTTCAGGACCCTACTGAAAAATGGGAAATCACTTTCTGTTCAGGATCCTCCTGGAAAATGGGATTTTACTTTCTGTTCAGGATCCTCCTGGAAAATGAGAATTTACTTTCTGTTCAGGACCCTCCTGAAAAATGAGATTTTACTTTCTGTTCAGGACCCTCCTGAAAAATGAGAATTAACTTTATGTTCAGGATCCTCCTGAAAAATGGGACCATACTTTCAAAAAATAAATTCCTTCTTTTATTATAATCTTTGTTTGGGATAATTTTCGTTTTAGTTTTGATTTTGGTTTCAGGAGCCCGCCTGGAGAATAGGGTGAGAAAATTGTAAGGCAGGAGCCTGCCTAAAGAACAGGGTGATGAAATTAGAAGTTGATGAAATTTTAAGTTAAGAGCCCGCCTGAAGAATAGGGTGGTGAAATTGAAAGTCAGGAGCCTGCCTGAAGAACAAGATGATGAAATGAAAAGTCAGGAGCCCGCCTGAAGAATAGGGTGATGAAATTGAAAGTCAAGTAACAAGGTTAAGAGATTGAAAGTCAAGCAACAAGGTCAAGAAGTTGAAAGTCAAACAACAAGGTCAAGAAGTTGAAAGTCAAACATCAAGGTGAAGAAGTTGAAAGTCAAACATCAAGGTGAAGAAGTTGAAACTCAACAGATTGAAAAAAATAGCAAGTCAGGAGCCCGCCTGAAGAACATGGTGATGAAATTGAAAGCCAAGCAACAAGTTGAGGAAATGACAAGTCAGGAGCCCGCTTGAAGAATAGGGTGATGAAACTCAAGTCAAGAGTCCAAAAGAAGCCGCACAGATAGGACTTTTGTAATTTCATTTATATTTTAACTTGTAATTATTATTTTTGATGTAACGACAGAACCGTGGACCGGGACCTCGATGAACCTCACTCGACTCTCCAACTCAATATAGTCCTTCTCCTTTCTTTGGAGATACGCTTGACTTGATTCCCTCATAACTTGGGTAGGTAGGATATCCTAAATCAAGATTTGGTCTCCCTCCTTCCTTCTGTTTAATTCTTTTTGAATAATGATCGGGATAAAATTTTATCTCGTTGTCTACTTCTTTGTCTGAAAATACTTCATGTTAACATTCAAAGGGGGCATGCTGTAGACACCTAATTTTGTCCCTTCTAAGTTCAAGTTTGTTCATTTTAGCTAACCTTACCACACACCTCATCCATGTGATTATACCCCACAAAAATACAAAAAAAAATAACAACACTTAACATAATCTCTAACAAATTCTATCTTGTTTTAATCCTATTCTAACCAAATTTACACCTCATCCTAACAACCTACCCCACCTCCAATTCCCGTATCCCTCACGTCTTATTCAAGATGGAAACCAATTCACAAAGACACAAAATAAAGGAGGGGGGCCCTACTTTGAGAATATGGGTGGATGGTCTAATTCATTAACAGAAAAGGGATTTTCCATTTTTTGGTTTTTCATTGATACATACAAGACAACAAATAGAGGGGGGGGGGGGGGGGGGGGGGCAACATCATCTTCTCCATTCATACACCTTCACGAGAACATACACCATGAGAGAGTGAGGATTCGAAAGAGAGGGAGAAAATAATACATACACAGAGACCCGACTCTCGTCTTCTTCTCACGAGATTGACACACTCCATTGAAGCACATCCCACAGTTCATATGCACACCATCGGAAGGGGGGGAATAACACATACACCTGTGGGAAAGATAGGGAACTGAGAATCGAGTGAAGGGCGAGATAGATCGGAGAAAGAAAGAGTGAAAATAAGGAAAGAGAGAGAACTGGTGGTGGTAGACTGTTCCGGCGATTCATCGCTAGAAAAAGCATCATCACTGCTCCGAATTTGATATGATTTTCTAGTTCTATTCCTTCTGAGCTCGTCGGAGTTCATCATCTCCTTCCCATTTTGGGTAACGCTGAAACGGATGACCCAACTCCTAAATCCCCAAATTTCTCTATTTTTCTGGTGGTTTCTAATATGGTACAAATTTGGTACGTATAAAAAATAAGCAAAAAATAGTCCACAAACAAAGGGAAACCCGAGAGCTCAACAAACACCAAATCTCGGTCCCAACAACATCAAGAAACAAGGTGTAAATGATACCAAAAACACTAACAACAACAAGAGATAAACAACAATAACGAGAGGAACAACATTACAATAGCAACAATCCAACGGTTACAAGATTAGAAGAACAACAAGAACCAAACGGTTCACTAGACTACACAACTAGTACATGATATGTAAAGATAGGAAGTGAGACATACATTATTACAAGGTTAAGAACCCAAAGATGTATTAAATCTAAGGACCCCTAAGACTTACAATAGCAACACTACACTCTTACGTGACACAAGAGGGATTCCACCTCTCAAGCACCAATGTTTCCAAGCAATACACAATCACAAGTGAATCCACACTTGTTCATGTCCTAGTTTAGGCCTAGAGACCCTCTCTCTCAAGAGATGTGTTCTTTCAACAATATCCAACAAAAACTAATGAACTAAAATCCTATATTGTTCTATTTATAGTACTTTACAAATAAAAAGATAAAATGACAAAAAGGCCCTTTAGTAACCAAGTAGGCAAATAGGCACCCATGGAGTATTTTTAGGGGCGGTTTGGAGCCCCTTTTTTAACACTTCAACTCGTACACCTCCGAGGTTACATCCAAAATACTAAAAAATGTTCATATTCATGATCGTCCTTGTACCAGTTTCTAGGCTAACTCGGCCGAAAAACACTAAAAGTCACCAGAATCAGCCTTGCTCGTTGATATTCGCAACTGTCCGAGTTCACCTAAGCTCCGGGCATGTAGTTTTCTTGTGATTCTTGATTTTTGGGTTCACTGTTTGTCGTGGTTTTGGGGTTTTGAATTGGATTTTGAAGACTATCGTGTTGGAGTTAGATCATAGTCGGGATTGTGGTATTCTTCGAGGCTTCAGAACGACTCTTATTTCTCTTCTTAAGTCAATCAAAATATTTTGAGGTCCAATTCTACTCTTTTCTTCTTTCATTTCATTGTTTACTATATTTGGTGTGTTGGATTAAATATCGTGTGTTGGTTTGATTCCCGTTGATGATGAATCCGTGTTTGTTTTGATTCGTGGTTGGTCCCTTGATTATGGTTTGTATGGTGTAATGGTATCTCGTTTGAGAAATAAAATTTGTTGTTTGGGGCGAAATTGAAATTGATAAAGTGAATTCGTGTTAATTTTTGGATCTTCGATTATATTGAATTTGTTGGAACTGTGATAAACTGAATCTAGTAGGCAAATGCTAAGTTGGGTAGGCAAATTTTAGGAATGGTGTTTTGTTGAATGTTTGAATGTGCGTGTGAACAGTTCTTTCTACTTTATCACACAAGATTTGAAGATGTATTCATTCGCCGAGGAATGCCTTGAGGTTATACTGTACTTATTCATCGGGGAATGCCTCGAAGTATCATGTACGCAAAGGAGGCTCGTGATCAAGGCCCGAGGCTTTGGGTAAAGAATGGGAGCGTAGTTTAGGATTAGTGTAGGTTAGCATAGGTTTACTTTTCTGCATTTTTCTATTTTGGGATTGTATAAATTGGACTGGACACTATATTTTGAATTATTTTTGTTTTGTTTGTTTTTATATGTTTTGTGTGGTTTATACATTCGTAGTGTCAAATTAGCCGATACGCTCCACCAAACGATCATGGTCGAACCACGGGATCGAGGGGTGCCTAACACCTTCCCCTCGGTCAATAGAATTCCTTAGCCGGAATCTCTGTTCGCAAACTAGTTTTAAGAGTCAAATCGTTTTGAAAAGGATTTCCAAAGGTGACTTGGCACACCCGATCTATGTCAAGTGGCGACTCTGATTTAATTAAAAATAATCTTTTTTCAGAACAAATCTTCATTTTTTCACTTAATAATAAAACCTTTTCGAACTTAAAATCATTTTTTTTTCGGTTAAAAAAGGGGTGTGACAACACCCGTTCTTTAAAAAGACTATTTCTAACTAGTTCTAGGCCAGTATATTCTCTTGCTAGCTCTATTGTAGCTACTCCCCCCCTCCCCCTCCTAAAAAAAAAGAGAGTGGTAAAAAGTGGATTGCAATTCCTAAAATTTCCTAAAAAAAGAAAGTAGCAACAATTTATAAAAAAAACACGTGTTGAAATTAATTAGTCCACGGATTGCAATTCCTAAAATTTCCTCAAAAAAGAAAGTAGCAACAATTTATAAAAAAAAAACACGTGTTGAAATTAATGGGTCCACTGCCATGTCGATTGAACTTTATAGGCAAATAAAGTGGTCACACGCCTTTTGCCGATTGTATTCAACACTTGATCTAGTCAGCTGCAAGATATTTTTTTATAAATAATTGATGATAGTTAAAATAGAAAACACAAACAACTCATAGTAGATATAGATTTCATTTCAAAATATTCTAGAAATTTTGACCAAATTCACAATCAAAATTAATCTCTCGAAATTCAAACTGTATCACATAAATTGACACATAGAGAATACTTCAATTCAATTTGCTTAGGTCACGAGATTATATAAGACCAACTTATTTAATGATTCAAAATCCAAAGAATGGTATATATCTAAGGTAAGATTAATGTATTTCTGTAAGAGGTTGTTTTCGTAACTTCTACTCGCTCCGTTTTAAGAATAATGACAAAAAAAAACTCTTGAATCTTATCGTCTTAAATTAAAGATGTATAAAATATATCAAAATGTCCGATATTAAATAGGTTATGTCGAAATTTTGAAATTAAAAAATTATTTAAAAAATAATTTTTTTTAAACGAATTAAAAAGAAAAATAGTTATTTTTTTTTTTAAAATGAAGGGTAATCTAAAACCTCACAACTACTTTACCGGTCACTATTCACACGTCACCCCCAACTAATTAACTCGCCAGAACCCGCCGAATTTTGAAATAAAAACCCTAGCCGCCACAGAATTCCCTCAACAATGGCGGCGTTCACACTTACTCTCCCTCTTTCTCCACCCAATTTTGTCTCACCGGACACCAATTCCCCAATCGGCGCAGCTTACATAAGCCATTTAAGCCGTTTCCGTAACCTTAGCCGGTCAATTTCCTGTTTGGCTCATCCAGAGAAGGAGCCATTTAAGCCGATAACAGAGGAGAAGATTCTAGAAGCAGTAGCTGATTTCAACGGTGCCGAGAAAAGTATACCGTGTTTGAGAACTTATGAGAATGATTTAGGTAGACTTACGTTGATTGGCGGTGTTGATTTTCAGCAAGCACTTACCGCTGCGGCGGCGGATGGTGGTGAAGCTGCTGGTGAACATATTGCTGCTGGTGTTAATGCTATGGTTGTTGAAACATTGTTTCCAGGGTATATGAATGAGCGCAGTACTGTATCTACTAGATTGGTGAGTAAGTTTATGTAGGATGTAGTGATATATAGTTGTTATGTTGGTATTTGAATTGGTATAATACGTAAACAGACACTTAATTTTGAACTCAGCTGGAAAGTAATGACCAATTTTGATAGTGCACATATATATACCTCAACTCGTTTCCTTTGAGTTTGTTGAACACTAACAACAACAACAACATACCCAGTGTATTCTCACATAGTGGGTTTTGGGGATGGAAATGTGTACGCAGACCATAGCACTACCTCGGATGAAGTAGAGAGGCTGTTTCCGATAGACCCCCGACTCAAAACAGATAATAGTATAACAAACAAAAAACATAAAAGCACACAATAAAATGAGATAACATACAACTAGCTAATACCAGAAATCAGACAACCACAAGATAACAAGAAAACTCCTGATGCAGACAGAGCACTCTTCTCTACTATTAAAGACGAACTCCTACTCACTATCCTCTACCCTAATCCGCGTCCTCCACACCTTCCTACCAAGGGTCATGTCCTCCGTAAGCTGTAACTGCACCATATCATGCCTAATCACCTCCCTCTAATATTTCTTCAGCTTACCTCTACCCCTCCTAAAACCGTCGATAGCCAGTCTCTCACACCTCGTCACCTCCTAACTTACAAAATGATCATATAGACACCTATATAGACACCTTCAAGATTTATGTGATATGTAAGTGTCGGGGGAGTGTGTAGTTGCCCATTGAAATGAAGTTGATGTAGGAAGTACTAACATAGTTGTTGTGCTAATAATTGAATAGGCATAATACATGAATATATACTTACATTTGGCCTCAGCTCGAAAGTAAGGACTTCAATTTTGATACTGCATCTATATATCTCAACTCGTCTCTATTGTGTTAGTTGAAAACTCCAACTTACAAAATGATCATATAGACACCGTCAATATTTATGTGACATGTAAGTGTGGGGGGAGTGTTTAGTTGCCCATTGGAATGAAGTTGATGTAGGAAGTACTAATATAGTTGTTGTGTTGATAATTGAATAGGCATAATACATGAACGTACACTTACATTTGGCCTCAGCTGG
>NC_061114.1:4658503-4665575 GCF_002878395.1 Capsicum annuum | reverse complement strand
TAAACAAGCTAGTTATCAAGCTCGGTTACTTGATCTAGCTTACATCATGCCATAATCCTGTTCACAACTGTAGGGCCCTTTGATAAATGTTTCAAAATTTCCTGAAATGAGCTAATTGGAGTCAGATTTGCATTTAGAGTTCACGAGATTTCTGCATTATAAAATTTAAGCGTTGAAGATTCTATTGTCATTGCTACTTTATTTTCTCCTAAGTTCCTAATGCCTTTCTCTACCCTTTTAAACTTATTCTTCCCACCTGGATTTCAACTCTACTATAGTTGCCAGTTGAGCATGGCTATAGATTTGTTGTGAACGTTTACTAGTAACTATATCCCTTGTTGCATGCTTTTATGTGTTTTGTTTGTTATGTTGTTATCTGTCCTGAGCCGAGGGTCTATCGGAAACAAGACTTTCTACTTCGTCTGAGGTAGTGGAATGGACTGCGTACACTTTACCCTCCTCAGACCCCACTTGATGGGAATACACTGAGTACGTTATTGTTGTTGTTGTTGTTTACTAGTAACTATTTATGTGTTTATCATAGTTGATGTGCTTATATTGCCAATCAGGTTGTTTTATCTCGGGATGGTAAAATTGTTAAACTCCAGCCTACAAATCGCGTTGCTGAAAATCAATGGGCAGCAAACCCTTTAGTGAAAGAGCTCTATGGAAAGAAAAAACTTGTTCCGGGTAAACACAAACAATCACACCATTTGTTTCATTAATTGATTGTCTAAGATAAGCCGACGAAGATATCAGTTACTTAGCCTGAACGATTTTTGAATGCAGGCTTGATAGAACAAGGTCTCAAGATGATAACCCGCCCCAATGATGTTGTACTGGAATTATTGATGCCATCAAATCCCCAAAGTTCATTTGCTTTTGTAAGACCAGTTACTGAAAATTGTAGATGAACATTTTTGTGTCGCCACATTCAATATTTGTACAATAGTTACAGTGATGGGTAAGATTTTTCCCAGGTTTGAAGGATTAAGAGAAGTTAACGTTTCTTCTACTCCAGTCCCCTCCTTAATAAATTGTAATGTGAGTTCAGCTGGCATCGCTGCTGCTGCGTAGTGTGGTTGAAGAACAACCTTTGTTTCTTGGCGTTAATACAATAGTGGCATTGTTGAAATGGAAAAGGACAAATATAACCTGAATTATGATAAATGATACGTATATACCTTCCATCATACTTTGGGTACACATGTCCCTACCGTTAGTGTGAGGAGCATATACGTACCATTTTATTAACGGTAGGGGCATATGTGTACCCAAAGTATAATGGAGGGTATATACGTAACATTTATCATAGTTCGAGCGTATATTTGTCTCTTTTACGTTGTTGAAATGTGATTAAGGATTATAAGCAGAATATCTGACACTTATCGACATCAGCCAGATGTGGATTAGACAATCAATCAGTGATAACATCAACAGTCGAGTTTGTCATAACATCGATAAAGAGTAAATAAATGTCTTCACAAAACAACATAGACAACATAGCAGTATGGCGTTACATATTAGCCAAGCAGCTCACCAAATATCTCCAGATGTAGACCCTCTCGACTCAATCAAGCATCATGTTCCAGTTGAGTTTGGAAAGCACGTCTTATGTGACATAACACACGTCAGAGGCTATGTAGGACAAGAATTGACCGCGTAGAACTTTAGTAGAAGGTAACTTGGGGAGTGTTTGGACTGATTAGAGTAATAACTTTTCCACCCAATGTATGATTGTAAAGACTTGGTGTACTTTTCTGAAAAATTCACTAAAATTATAATAACCAATACAAATAAATGTTGTGTATTCTTTTATTAAAAAAGAAGTTCATGAAAACATACTCTACAACAAGTCGAAATTTCAAAAACATTATAAATTATAATTAAAAGCAACTTTTATTACCATCCCATATAAAAGTCTACAGATTCTTTCCTAGCTAGAGATAAAAGGATTATGAACATATAAAATATGCAAATCATGTGAAAATATTTCTCGAGAGTATAGTATAAGTTAGTAAAATAAACTTATTGGAGGAATATGGCATATCATTTTTGCACGACATAATTATTGGCTTCATTACAATTATTGGAGGAATATGGCATATCATCTTTAGATCGACTTCTCATGGGACCAGGTCCCATAGAGACTATTTTTAGCCGTCTTTGTGGAATAGTTTAAATATCATCAAAACTTGAGGACTGCAACACAACTATGAGAGTCATGCATCATATGGACATGAAAAAAATCTCCCTGGATCAGTACTCATGCACATATCATTTGAGGCAAATCATTTGGGATTCATCATCATCAGCAAAAATTCCAATACATAAATATGGTATTTAACTTGGCGTCAAAATCACATCTATGACCTTCAAATTTGGGTGCGTACAAGTAGACACTTATACTCGTTCAAAGTTAAACAAGTAGACACACACGTTCTATGAGACATAATATACGTAGGACGTTACGTAGGACAAGAATTGACCACGTAGAACACTTAAGTAGAAGGCAACTTGGGGAGTGTTTGGACTGATTTGAGGAATATCTTTTCCACCAAATGTATGGTTGTAAGGACTTGGTGAACTTTTGGTCTTCTCAAATTTTTTCAAGTCTTTGAGGCCTACATAATCTGAAAAATTCCCTTAAATGATAATAACCAATAGAAATTAATTGTAACGCCCCAAAGTTTTTCTTAGCTAAATTTTGTCCCTAAAATATCAAGCATTGGCTTCTAAAATGACTTATACTTATTTCCCTATGGAATCCCTTATATTTCAACTTTTCATTACGTAGATGACTGAATAAGCTTTCCGTTGATATAAGATTCGTCCAAAATGGACACTCGGTGAAGAAGTTATGGCTATTTTATGTGCTAGTCGTAAAACATCATCATTCTGGTGTTTAGCGCGTCGCGGAGAGGGTTTAATTAGCAATTGTCAAATTTCAGTGGGACCTCGCGATAGTGGCGCATCGCGGAGGATCCCAATTTCCCATTCGTCAATTTCCAACGCGCCACCGCGATAGTGGCGCGTCGCGGTGGCCCATAAAATTGGGTTCCCAGTTTAATTTTTTCAGCTTCGTGCAGAAGTTAACAAGGGTAATTCGGACTTTTTTCAAACCTCTTAAAATGTGCAAACAGTAGATTAAGACCTCTACAAGCAGAATATATGACATTCTCAAGATTTTCCTCAAAACAAAAATCCTAATTCATATACTTCTCCTCCAAGAAACTCAATATTCAACCGTAGATTTTCAAAATGGACTGAAGATTTGAAATCCTCAAATCGTAGGCTTCAAGGATCATCCCTTATTCTTGTAATCGAGGTACGTGGGGTTTGTCCTAAAAACTACATGGGCTTAAAACCATTAGAGCATGAATTTTTAGATTTTTATGCATGAATTTCAAAGAGGTTTTGGAATCTATGTTCTAAATTACATACTCCGAATGTTTTAATATTACTATTGTTTTGAACTTGTGGTCCTATCCCCTAAATTGATTTACATGTATACGTATATGTATGGAATTTGAGATTTAAGATCGTTGAGAGCATATATTGAATTAAAGATTATGGTTTTGTGATTTGAAAGATGTTTTCACAATATTATAGCATTTGAGCATGATTTGAAATTGTTGAGAGGGTGTTTCTTGATATAAATGTGTTCTTGTGTTTAAGAGAACAAATTGCATGTAATTGAGAACTTTGACATGACCACCTTGTACTATTGAAATGCTTGACAAAGATGAGTTCCTTGCATGTGTTTACACGAGGTTTGAGAAAGAGTTTCTTTGAATTGAATTATTGAAATGGTGGTCCCAAAACTTGTGTTTTAAAAATAGAGATTTATGATAGACTAATAATGGTTCAGAGATGTGACTTGCAAGTTAATGGTATGACGATACCATATGTATTTATGCCATAACAGAGTATGTTTTCAGAGACTGCATATTTTGATAGAGTTTTAAAAAGGGTCTTAAAGAGGGTTAGGTGGTTACCCGAAGAAGGCGCGAGTTCAAGCAACTCTTAGCCTGAAACCGTATTTGCCGATACAGGTAGATTATTATTGTACGCTAGCGAAGGCCGTGTGGCGTAGTAGATTTAGAGACTCCGACCCTTGCGGCACACTTGGGTTGGAGGCTTCACTGCCGAGTTAATGGCAGTTTTCATGTAGCCCATGGAATTTTTTAGAGTTGTAGGGTATACCACCTAGCGCAGAAGCAACACAGATTTCTCAGAGTTGAGATGGTTTTTTCTTACAGAGTCTTTAAAATGCCCATGTGAATTCTTACCATATGATATACTAATGAACTGTTTTAAATTACTCTCATGTATGTTGATTTATAAATGATTATTTTAGATATGCTTTGCGTACCAGTACATCTATATTGACCTCCCCTCCCCCTACCTCTCAGGTTCTGGGACTCAGTCTAGGGGTCCAGATAAGTAGTAGATAATTCAGACAACTGATCAGATTGTGCAGCTGTGAGCCTTCTCTATTCCAGAAGGCCTGTCTTTTCAGATTATGTCACTTAATTCAGTTTTGATCTACTGGGGCCCTTGTCCCAGTTTCAAACAGTTGTCAGATTTTCATGTAGTAGAGATTTCACAGACTTAGTCAGATGTTATTTAGATGTAGTTGATTTATAGTTTCCATACTTATGTTGAATTCAGAATTGACCATATTTCCGTAGCAGATTATGTTTTCACATCTTCTTTTATTATATAAATGTTATGTATGATTACCAGATAGAGAAGGGTGTTTCGGGCCTTCATGGTTTGGGATGTCCGTCACGGCCAGGCTCTAGTTCGGGTAGTGACAAACTTGGTATCAAAGCACAGTTCATGGTCTAGGGTTTCTGCGAAATCACATCGGGTAGAGTCTTATTTATAGGTGTGTAGCGCGCCACACTTATAAGCAGGAGGCTACTAGGCGTTTATGAATGTTTCTCTTCTTTGTGATTTAGTTCGTGCTTCAGAGTCTAATCTATCCCCTAATTAGTGTCCTCTTTCTTTTCAAAAAACTAGTGATGCCTCCCCATCGAACCAACGTTAATGCTCAGGATGATGAAGTCTGTCCCACCCATGGGATGCGGACTAGTAATAGAGCTCATACCCCATAACCTGTTCCTACTTTGGGAGTACCTTCTATGCCAACCAGTCCTCCCAGAGCTCTCCGAACGGGGGCCAATCGTACTCATCCTCATGAAGGAGAGGTTTCTAATGCTGAATTCAGATAATGTATTCACATGCTTGCACAGCTGGTAGCCGTACGGACTCAGAGGTTAGAGGATATTGGGTCTGTGTCTGTTACTTTTGATACCAAATTCTTAGGCTTCGTCGCCCCTCGAAACTCTTCTTTTCGACGGTCTGTCTCAAACAGAGCTTCCACCTCAAAAACCCAGGAGGGAAGTGACGAAAATGATAATAACAATGACAAGGGCAAAGTAAGAGGAGTCGACTTCTCTGGTCCTGTCCCGAAAGTTTATTATCAGCAATCCACTAGGGTCCATGAGTCCCCAGAACCTGAAAATCCTTATGATCCAGGCAGTCCTATAGCCTCTGATATGGAACCTCCCCCTACCATATCCCGTCAAAAAATTAGGACCGACCCCAGCCTACTCGTCATCAAATCTGATGAAGAGTATACACCTGACCTTAAAGCTCTTAAAGTCCGCTGGTACCTCCCTAAGGACGCAATAAAAAGAAAATGGTACACCAGTACCTATTCCAAAGAACAACAAAAGGAATTCGGTCGGCTATGGATAGCCGATATGAAAAGACTCCGATGTGACATAGAATTCTTTCGATGGTTTGAGCTTACCGGAAGAATGGAAAGCCAAAATGAATCCCTTAACCTTATCATCCCAGAGTAACAAGATAATTGAATCCGTTACTCCTCCTCTCGAAGGGATAAAAATTCCTCATTCCAATGAAGTCCTCAATGCTTCACCCTTCAAGAAGAAACATGATAGACCTCTATCAGCCCCTATCAATAGAGACCTCGATAGGATAGTTGAACAAAACAACTATACTAATCAGGTCCTTCACACTATCTCCCAGCAAATAGGAGATACTAAAAACTCGATACTTCCTTTTAGTTCCCCCGCTCCTGAGAAAGGGGCTCCAAGCCATAATCCTATAGCCAACCCCATCTTTAAGATCCCTGAATTCCAAAAAGAAAAATTCCCTAATCTCAGTGATGACTTCAAAGTATCAGGAAAAATCTTGGAACAAATCAATGAAAAACTTTCCAAGTTTAAGATCTCTGAGAAAGCAGAGTCCAGCAACCAGAAAAACTCTCTTTCTAAACTCACCAGTGATCGTTTTTCCACCAAGAAAAACTATTATAAAAAACCCTCTCCTCCAGACATCCAATTTGAAGAGAATCCCTATCTCTCAACTTTCAACCATGATGGTAGAGGAATAACTGAATGGAATGTTGACGGTTTGGCTAAACACTAAATCTACAACAAACTCCATGAAATGGGTGTATCCATCACGGCTTACAAAATTAGAGGAGCCACTAATAAGGAAGCAGCTACCATGATCGTATCGGGTTTCACTGGTATGATAAAACATTGGTGGGACAACTACTTCACTGATGACATTAAAAACCTTATCTATGGAGCCACGGCCATAGAAACAGTGGTCAAGAGTGAAAATGGCCAAGAAGTTCTAGAGCAGGTAGCAAAAGAAGACGCCTGTGCCACTCTCCTATACCACATAGCAAGACATTTCATAGGAGAGCCCAAATTATTCCAAGATAGGAGCTTGGAAATCCTCAACAATCTTACCTGCAAAGACCTAGCAGACTTTAGGTGGTACAAAGATACCTTTTTAGTAAAAGTCATGATCTGACCTGATTGCAACAATGATTTCTGGAAGGAACGATTCATTAGTGGTCTCCCTTCTCTGTTTGCAGAAAAGGTTAGAACCAAAATTAAAGATAGATTCGAGGGAAAGATCTCTTACGATATCTTAACCTATGGCGACTTGATAAGTTTCATCACCACCGTAGGGATAGATCTCTGCACTGACCTTAAACTTAAGTTGTTTCTTAAGTTTAAGG
>NC_061114.1:4654651-4658403 GCF_002878395.1 Capsicum annuum | reverse complement strand
CTTCTCTGTTTGCAGAAAAGGTTAGAACCAAAATTAAAGATAGATTCGAGGGAAAGATCTCTTACGATATCTTAACCTATGGCGACTTGATAAGTTTCATCACCACCGTAGGGATAGATCTCTGCACTGACCTTAAACTTAAGAAACAACTTAAGAAAGATAGTACTTCCAAATATGGGTTAGGAACCTTCTGCCAGGACTATGGTTTCACCAGTCCTAGCAAAAAGCATAAGAAGAAGTCCTCCAAATCTCACAAAAGGACCACCTCAAACAAAAGGTCCTTCAAAAGGGAATCTTATAAGCCTAGTAGAAAGACCAAATAAAAAACCTCTAAAACTAAAGATACTTGTTGGACTTGTGGCAAGACAGGCCACAGAGCGAAAGACTGCAAGTCCAACAAGAAGAAGAAAATAAACCAATTAGATCTTTCTAAAGAAACCAGAACAAATTTATTCTCTATAATGGAAGATTCACCTGAGTCTTCTGAGTCTTCTGACTCCTATGCCTCATCCAGTGACGACTACAGCGATGAAGAATACATCAACGCCGCTTATGGGACGGATCAATCCCAATCTGGCCAAGAATGCGCTTGTACCGGTACATTCTGCTCTTGCACCAGAAAAACTGTTAATGTCATTTCAGGAAATCCTAAAGAAATTCTGTTTGACATTATAGAACACATCCAGGATGATGAGGCTAGAAATAAATATCTTCTAGAACTCAAACGATTAATGCTTTCTCACGAAGAGAAACCCCCCAAACCCATTATTCAACCTTTCAGTATGAAACAAGTTATGTCTAGATTCGATAAACCTACGGAACCTTCTATTACTGATCTTAAGGGAGAAATCTCTACGTTAAAGGGAGAGATCAAAAATCTCAAAATCCGACTTGACCAAGTAGAACTTAACGTTCTTACGGATCAAGTCCTAAAAAATATACCTCTCCCCGAAAAGGTTTCTCCGCCAGAATCACCTAAACCCTTTTCAATCATCCCAAATGATCATCTCCGAGAACTAGAGCCTAGTTCCTTTCCCGGCTCCGATTCTCCCTCCACATCCGGCAATGCTATTACGACCATAAAAGCCTATAGCGAACATATAGTCGTAAAAATTGTCATAAATAAAGACTTTGTTCTTAACAGAGTCGCACTCTTCGATACAGGTGCAGATAGTAACTGTATCGTAAAGGCCTAACACCTACAAAGTACCTTCAAAAGAGTACCTCTCGTCTTTACTCAGCCACGGGAGAAAAAATGGAAATCCATTATCAGCTCCCTAAAGCTCATCTGTAACAATGACATTTGACTTGTTAATGACTTCGTTATCACCGAAGATATCACAGAAGATATCATTTTACGGATACCTTTCGTCAACTAGATTCGACCTTACTGGAGTGACTACGATGGAATTCGTACAACTCTTTTAAACCAGAACTTATTCTTCCCTTTATTAAGGCCCCTCTCGCAAGAAGAAGGTAACCTTATTAAAGAACAAACTATTTTTAAAATTAACTGACTTTCTTCCCATATCAATTTTCTTAAACAAGATATTCACATAAAGAAAATTGAGCAGTCTTTAAAAACCCCGGAGATGATTATTAAAATATCTAATCTTCACAAAAATTTTGAAAATGAAATTTGTTCCGAATTTCCTAATGCTTTTTTGGAACGGAAAAAACACTTAGTAGAACTTTCTTACATTTTCGGGTTTGACGAACAAACTATTCCTACTAAGGCTAGACCCATTCAAATGAACCAAGAAATGATGGAAATCTGCAAAAAGGAAATTGACCATCTTCTAAAGAATGGTATTATTAGAACCTCTAATTCTCCATGGAGTTGCTCTGCCTTTTATGTCAATAACAGTGCAAAAAAGGAGCGAGGAACCCCTAGGCTTGTAATAAATTACAAGCCTTTAAACGAGGTATTAAAATGGATCAGACATCCGATTCCTAATAAAAGGGATTTGTTAAAAAGAACTTTCAAAGGTAATCTTTACAGTAAATTTGATATGAAGTCTGGGTTCTGGAAAATTCAAATTGCTGAGAAAGATAAATACAAGACGGCTTTTAACGTCCCATTTGGACATTATGAGTGGAACGTCTTGCCTTTTGGTCTTAAAAATGCTCCTTCAGAGTTTCAAAACATCATGAACAATATCTTCAATCCTTATACCTATATGTCAATTGTTTATATTGATGATGTGCTTATTTTTTCGGAGAACATTGATTCCCATTTTAAACATTTAAACACTTTCTTCAAAATTGTTAAATTTAATGGTTTGGTCGTTAGTGCCAAGAAAATGAAGCTCTTCCAGACATCTATAAGATTCTTAGGGCATGATCTTTATCAAGGTAGCTATAAACCTATTTGTAGAGCCATTGAGTTCTCTTCCAAATTCCCTAATGAAATTATTGATAAGACTCAGCTCCAAAGGTTTCTAGGAAGTCTTAATTATGTTGCGGATTTCATTCCTCATATTAGGCAGGTCTGTGAACCTCTTTATAAAAGACTCAAGAAAACCCCAGTTCCTTGGAGTTCTGATCAAACCAATGCTGTCATTAAGATTAAAGAATTAGTACAGAACCTTCCTTGCCTAGGAATTCCTAACCCCGAAGCCTTCATGATAGTTGAAACTGATGCTTCAGATATGGGGTATGGGGGTATCTTAAAACAAAAGGTTGATGATTCCGGAATATGGAACCCTGCACAAAAGAATTACAACACTGTTAAAAAAGAAATTTTATCTATAGTGCTATGTATCACAAAATTTCAAGATGATCTTGTCAATAAAGAATTTTTACTACGTGTTGATTGTAAATCAGCCAAAGAAATTTTACAGAAGGATGTAAAAAATCTAGTCTCAAAATAGATATTTGCTAGATGGCAAGCTCTCTTATCTAGCTTTGATTGTCAAATAGAATTTCTTAAAGCAGAAAATAACTCCCTTTCCAATTTCCTAACAAGAGAATTTTTATAGGGCCACAATGAGACCCACAACACTGGGAAAAATCTCAGTCAACAACAACCAATCCGATCAAACCAAAATGGCTAGACCATTTGATTTGCCACCAGCATCATCAAACCCCTTGAGGCCATCAGTCACCCAGAGGCCTGAACTGAAATCGGAGCTACATTCACCGTTCTACAACAAGTATGCAGCTTTAGCAGAATTTCCCAAGCTTCCTCCACCAATGCCAACCAGATTGGTAGATCTTAAAACCAACAAACCCTTTGATAAAGGATCATCTTCGAACTCATCAGTACAGTCAAAGCAAAGCTATGCCATGAAGTCTCCAGAAACCTTTGCACAGGCCGTAAATCCTGCAATAGCCAAGGCAACACCTACTCCTCTTATCAAAGAAGAATTCAAATTCATTACCACTCAGGTAATGCCCATTATTGCTTTGGATAAGGAATATGAGGGCTATCCTCTGGAACAACTTATTAAACCAGTCTACAACGACAAAAATTTTGTGGATACAGAGAGTCCACTTAAAACCAGAAGGTATTATGAAGCCATCTTGGTAGATACAGATTCTATCGAGGTTGAGCATACAATGAACGAAAGGAATCCCGA
The DNA here is from genome assembly GCF_002878395.1 of Capsicum annuum. Lineage (NCBI taxonomy): Eukaryota > Viridiplantae > Streptophyta > Magnoliopsida > Solanales > Solanaceae > Capsicum > Capsicum annuum. Next base: position 4,654,822 of record NC_061114.1, on the reverse strand, counting down.
ATATATCGATTATTCTAGGTTCACCATTAAGAGGGTATTAACCCCATTTAACTGGTTTGCAGATCACCTGCATACCCCTATTGCCTTATCTATGCCACATTGGCCCGAAACTTACAATTGGTACGACTACAAGTCTGCTTGGTTTAATTTTCTCTATGTTAGACCAGGACA
>NC_061114.1:4651026-4654551 GCF_002878395.1 Capsicum annuum | reverse complement strand
TCTATCGAGGTTGAGCATACAATGAACGAAAGGAATCCCGAATATATCGATTATTCTAGGTTCACCATTAAGAGGGTATTAACCCCATTTAACTGGTTTGCAGATCACCTGCATACCCCTATTGCCTTATCTATGCCACATAGGCCCCAAACTTACAATTGGTATGACTACAAGTCTGCTTGGTTCAATTTTCTCTATGTTAGACCAGGACACACTTGGTTTGTTAAATACTGTCCTGCTATGGTAGAAGCTATTATACCAAGATGGTTTTACGAATGGTGGATATACTTTGGACGGATTAGAGAAATCCTTCCTCAACAATTCCTTAACCGCTTTACAGAGTTTTGTTCAAAAGAAGGATGTGTAACCCTTCCAGAGCATATCCAGATGTGCAAGTTCTTCATTAAGAAGCGAGTTTCTTATATCATCTCCTGGAATTTCGCCAAAGGAGAACAAGACAGGATTAAATATTTGTCTAAAGAAATAAAAGTTAAAGGTTGGACCCCCAAACCAACAGCTCCAAAAACTCCTGATAAAGGAAAAACAGCAGCATCTTCAACCAATGTCTCACAGAGTGAAAAGGCACTCAGAGAAAAATTAAAAAAGGCTTTGCAAGATATGGAAAGCCAAGAAACCAACGAAGAAGAAGTACTACAGCTTCTGGAAGAAGCTTCCTCCACAAAAAGTAGCGACAACAATGGGGATATGCTAAACCCCAAAGGGATATCTAGGGCCTATATGGACCCCTATTAAGAATAAAGAAACGACCCCTTCAAAAGATAGAGGTTCAAAGAACCGGAATTATTTTTTGAAGAGGCATTCTACTATTCCTAGTAGGAATCCATAGGACCAGATGCTTTTCTAAAGGCAATCAATCAGCTTTACAAAAAGCCAAAGGAATCTACTTTTCAAAAGAAAAAGCATTCCACTCAGGACAGCTTTCATCTGCTTTTCAAAAGAAAAAGCATTCCACTCAGGACAGCTTTCATCTGCTTTTCAAAAGAAAAAGCATTCCACTCAGGACAGCTCTCAAGAAAAGCTAAGGGAATCTACTTTTCAAAAGAAAAGACTAAATCATAGCCCTACAAGTGTATACTCCAGATGTATAATCTTTATTTCTCTTGTCTATATAAGATGAATTGTAACATAAGAGAAGGCATCAGATATTTCCCTAGACTAGAAATTCTTTCCTGCCCAATCTCTTGTAATCTCTCTTAATGTTTTGAAGTTTGAATAAATTTGTAAGTTGTTTAATCTCTTTTCTTTCTTTATTGATTACTCTTTCCAAAAGTTGTTCCCAAATCCGTTTTTCAAACTGCAGATCAAGTGAATGCAGTGTAGTAAAATACAAATTGATGTGAGGTTTATGGCAATAAGGGTCACTCTGCAACTATGTGTGGTGCGAATCCTGAGTCAGTCATGTTTGTGGCAAATGCTCAAATGCCAAGTTATGGTAATGCCTATAACCAAAAGTGGCAGACTCAAACACCAAATCAACGTTGGAACAACAACCAACAACAACATTTTTGCAATAGTAAAACACACAAGCTAGTAACATAGAGGACATATTAAAAAAGATCACGTCCACCCAAGAACAGATGGTTGCTGAACTCAAAAATTAGAAGTAATGCAGAAGAATTTGAGTATCAGTTGAGGCAAATGCAGCAGGCATAAAATTCCAGGCCTCAAGGTGGTTTGCCAAGTGATAATGAACCTCCTAAACAAGTAATGACAATAAACTTTAAGGAATGGTACAGAGTTGAATGAAAGTTGGCTTGTCAACAGACATATGACAAGGTTGCTGATAATTCTAGGAAGTTTGAGTACTTGAAAATAAAAGTTGTTGAATAGGTTAAGGAGATACCACAACCACCATTTCCACAAAGTCTAAAAAATCAAAGGAGGACACATGCTTCAAAAAGTTCTTTGACATGTTTAGAGAGCTTCACATTAACCTTCCTCTTTTAGATGCTTTGTAGGGAATGTCCAAGAACACTAAGTACTTAAAGGAAGTGGTGAATAATAAGACTAAGCTGTAGGATATTGAGATAGTAGCACTCACTGAGGAGTGTAGCTTTATGTTGATGTAGAAGTTTCCCTTAAAGCTCAAAGACCTTGGGAGTTTAACTCTCCTCATTTAGATTAGCAACAGTGAGGTAGTCCAAGAATTGAGTTATTTAAGGGCAAACATCAATTTGATTCCCTTATCCTTATTCAATACTTTGGGCTTAAAAAAGCTAAGATCAATATCTGTAATACTTCAATTGGTAAGCTGGACCCTATCCGTCCTGAAGGAATCATAAAGGATATTCTCATCAAGGTTGGTAGTTTATTATTACTATTAATTTTATTATTTTAGATTTTTAGGCAGATGAAAGAGTGTTGATCATCTTGGGACATCCATTCTTGGCAACTAGAGAAAAATTGATAGATGTGAGAGAAGGCTCACTTACAATGAGGTTGGATGATGAAGAGGCAGCTTTCAAAGTTTACAAATCACTCAACATACTATCCCACTATAAAGATTTAAGCATGATTAAAGTGATTAAAGGGGATAAGTTTGGGCTGGTAGAATTTAGTCCACCTAAGACCTCTTTGTACTTTATCATTAAGCTTCTCAAGCCACCAATACCTCAGCCCAAAGGGATACTGATTGATGATCCTAATAAGCTAATTATTGAGAAAGTTATTGACCTTAAGAGTATTGTAATGACCTTTCACATTATTTTCCATATTTATGCTTATCTTCAATGTTCGAGCTTCTCCATTGATGCCCCAAGTCATTTATGACTTGCTGGTACTGACGGTTTGATTATCGGGTAGTTTGTTTGTTTCTTAGAGCCAATTCCCTATTTAGAAGTCTTCGCTGGTTCTAAATGGCCACTGGGGAAAAATTTTAGTGAAATGATCTGGGATACAAATTCTGACTGCGCCAAAAGATCCATAATATTTATTTTAGTCTAGGTAGACCTTTAGTTTGGGTCCCAATGCACCCGAGCTCATTTTGACCCATTGGTCGGAAATTTTAAAATTGGAAAGAATGGGTGTGGGACCCATATTTGGTCGAAACTACCTCGGATGGAAAATCCAACTTTGTCATCACGTCCGAAATGTTGAGTTTAGGATTGGGAGTCCCTTGGTTCAGGTCCCAAGGCTCCCAGACACATTTCAACCTATTGGATGGATTTTATGAAAAGTGATAAAACTATAGGTGTGAGCCCCACTTTCTACCTTAACAATATTTGATGAAAGTTTTGATGATTCCAATGGATTTGAAATGTGGTTTATACTTAAAATTCACAATTTTATCATGTTATTTGGTTTCTGTATGAATTCCGAAGGTCAAAAACCTATTTATTTTAGTTTTCTATCATTTGGTGCAACTGTGATTACAACAAAAAATGTGCGATTGCAAGACCTTGATTGGGGCATTTTGCCTTCACTATTTAGACCCAGGAACCCCAAAATAAGTGTAATAACTCAAAATTTGTCGTGGGAGTGACTTGGGAGCCTGACCATCATCTA
>NC_061114.1:4603875-4650926 GCF_002878395.1 Capsicum annuum | reverse complement strand
TATATATATATATATATATATATATATATATATATATATATATATTTACTACTAGATATATATATATACTTATATACTAATTTATAAAACATATACACTTGTATACGTTAAAGAGATAAGTCTATAGAAGATATAATATATACACATATATACGCACCATTCAATATATATGTACTACTTTAAATAAAGTATATATATATATACACACACACTACAATATATATATTTACATACTAATTTATAAAATATATATACACATGTATACGTTAAATATACATATCTATAGAAGATATATACACACCATTCAATATGTATGTACTACTTTTAAATTAAATAAACTATATACTACAATATATATGTATTACAATATATAGATAGTTATATTATATAAATTTATAAAACATATACAGCTGTATACGTTAAATATACATATCTATAGAAGATATATACACACCATTCAATATATATGTACTACTTTGAATAAAATATATACTATTCTACAATATACATTTATATATACTACAATATGTATATATATATATATAGTTATATACTAATTTGTAAAACATATACACTTGGATACATATACGTTAAATATACATGTGTATAGAAGATATATACAATAATATACAAAACATATGCTACTTAAATAATAAATTAATAATACTTGGTAGTTAATTAATGAATGTTGAATTTTATTGATTGCAAAATGATCCAAAATTTATAATTTACATGAATAAAAAATCTACAAATTATGCATCATTTTTTCCAACTCTTCCATGTTAATATTAACGGGAACTTGCATAGGATAGTCAAAGTCAACGGGGGCAAACCCATGCATTGGACTTGATTCTGCTGAGTTCTTCCACGAAGTCATAATTTCTTCAAGTTTTTGCTCGTCCTTCGGCTTCGGTTCCATTCCTTGATTTCTTCTTTATGCTCTAATCCAATCTCTGAGACAAACTAGAACATTCATTGCATTGCTTTCCAATGAGTGTCGGTTGTCTCCAAGTTGCTGTCGTCCCTGACTAAAGGCGCTCTCTGATGCAACGGTTGACATTAGAACGTTCAAGATATCTCTAGCTAATCTTGAAAGCATAGGTTATTGTGATTCATTATTCCTCCACCAATCCAACGTGTTGATCCGTTGTCTACGATCCTCTGGCAGTGACCGAAGATAATACTTAAGCTCTTTCCGATAAGTTGATGTGTAAGCTCCCTCATCAACACTGTTCCAACAGGGTAAATCATAAAAGGAATCAGGAAAACCACAATGTACCGGCCTTTTAGAAAATGATGGCACCTCGGGAGGATGAGGAGTAACAGTTGGCCTGATATGTGTCGGTACAGCTAAATTAACTAAATCAGCGTGGTGGTTATATAATTTATCTAAGTAAGCATTCACATCAGACGTAGCCATTCACGAATTAGGTTGTACTTATTCAGAATCATTGTTAGTATTTATTTCTAAGTTACGATAAATAAGAGAACTAAAGTGGCACATAGTATGGTATTTAATGCATGAATTTAGCATAGCACCAACCAAGAAAATAGGGGGAATCAAAAAAAAATATTTTTTAAATTTAGTAAACATGGCACCAATAACATCTTCATAACCTTCTTTATTTTTATATTCTTTGAGCAAATCAGAAATATCGGTTATATATCCCAAAGTATTAGAAACAGTAGGATAATAAGCACCGTAAAATTCAACCGTACCTACATAAAATTTTTTCAAAAACTTAACAAGATCATTAATTACAATCCAATCAAAATCAAGTAGCATGCAATCGGCAGAATCAACAAATGAACCACAATGTTGGTTAAAAGCTAATGTAATAGGAACTCTATATTTATAACAAGTTTTTAAAAAATCATACGTAGAATTCCATCTAATATCAATTTCCTCAGGCATCAATATCGGTGCAAATCCATTTTCTTGATATTTAACTTTAAATTCTTTAATTCTCAATATACGATTATTTTCTTGTATAAAACCAACAACAAGACGGATTTTTTCAATATAAATCTCAAAAAACTCAAGACCATATTTTACAATTAAATTATATATATGACATGCACACTTAATATGAAAAATTTCAGGTAACGACGGTGATAGCTTAGATTTCAACTTTGTTATAGCAGTGTTGTTGTTAGAAGCATTATCAAAAACAATACATAAGATTTTATTTCGATACCATAAAATGCTGTAACTTTATGTATTGAGTCAACAATAAATTGTCCAGTATATTTACGATCTTCATCATATAAAAAAAAGCAAGAATACGTTTTTGTATCACAAAATTACTATTTATCCAGTGACAAGTAACGGTTAAATAACTATTTTAATTTACAGCACGACCAGGATCAGAGGTTAGGGATATTCCACATTGAATATTTTTTAACACTGTAGATAAATAAAAATAATATTGTGAATGAAGTCTAAAAATATCAGACCGACAAGTACTTCTAGGAGTACCATTAAACATAGGATTATAAATTACTTGAATATAATGAATAAAAGCATCAGAAGAAGGAAAACTAAAAGGCAAACAACCTACAGCTATCATTTTTGCTATTTCTTCCCGGTCTCTCAATTTATTATACTTCTTCATTACGTGACCGATTGTTGGGTCCATTCTAGTTTGTGTGGGCCCACCAACAGCCTCACCACGTTGTGCAATTTTTAACTCTCTTTGGTGTTCTTCAGCTAAAGGTCTCATTAACGTACCCATACCCCCTTGCTTGCCTCCTCTTTTATGCTTATATATTATTTGATAAAGATTGCATTGCACCTCAGCATCTGATATACGTTCCAAAAATTGTCATGCAACACTAATTTGTTTACGAGCTCTTGGGGCACGGGGAGGACGGGGAGGGAGAGTAACCGATTTGGATCTAACGCTAGCATTTCCTACTGCGGGTGTCTCACCAATATTTTCATCATCTTCATCTAAATCAACCGCATCTACTTCATTTTCTTCTATACCGTAATTTTTCTGAACTTCTAAATAATTCATATCGTGAGCACCTACACCTATTTCTTCCTCAAAAGGTTGACTAAGTGGTACCGGAGGCGAAGGCACACGGGTAGTAATTGAAGTACCTCTACTGCTAGTAATTGAAGTACCTCTACTGCTAGTAATTCGCTTTTTGCTACCACTACCACTTCCGGGACAAAGTTTTTTTTCACTTTTACCAAGGTTTCTTAATTTATCCATAGTATAAATCAAACTAAAAATATTCAAAATACACAAAAACTAATAAAAATAAATATTCATCAATTAATACACTAATTAAAAATAAGAGATGGCACGACAATATCAAATTTTGGAAGTATCCGAAGGTTGCGACTTTAGAAACTTCCACTCGTACTTAGTAATCGCAAAATTAAAAAAATTAAAGTGAGCACTTTAGAAATTAAATATGTAGAATATTTGAGAATTGAGAATTGAGAAATGAGATTTGAGAGAGAATGAGATTTGAGAGAATAAAAAATTGTGTGGAAAATGATTTGAAAGTGTAGGGTATTTATAGAAATTTTTTTGGGGTTAAAAAATAATTTTAAATAAAAAAACTTTCTTTTTTAATATTTGGGCCCAAACTAGCTGTTATAGTCATTGGGCCAACGGCTAGTTTGGCCGAATTTTCCAAAATCTTTTAAAAAAAATAAATTAACCAGGCTTATTCGGGCTAGGCCGGTTAACCGACAGGCCCTAACAGGTTGGGTCCGGTCCGGGTTAACCGAGCCCAAATTCAAAACCCAATTGGACCAGAACCCGGGCCCTTAAAGCCCTTGGGCTTATTGGACCGGGTCAAACCTGTTCGGTTTTCTTTAGTGGGCCGGTTTGGGCTGGTTAAAACCGGCCCCGTTTGACACCTTTATCATGATGTCACATTCAAAATGTAAATTTTGGCACAAACTCTACGCACAAGTGCAGATATTTTTTATTTTTTATTTTTTTTGGTGAAAAATTCAATTACATTATATATTTTTATTTTAATCATGAATTTATTTTTAATGCCTACATTAACCAACCAACCTTTTTCAATCCTATATTACAATAACAAAAATTCTTTTGGTCATTTATTTTCATTACCTTGATCGAGAGGGTAAATATTTTTCACACTATCGTAGTATTTAAAAAGTAACTAGAATCAATTATAAACTATACTAAATAACTAATCATCTAAAAATTCTCGATATAGTTAGCGTACATATAACTTTAGAAATTTAGTAAAAAAAATTCCATTTTACTAAGTAGTTCTATTTTGAGAAAATCGCTACTAAAAGCACAACAAAATCAGTTTAATCCCAATATATTAATTTTAGCATAATACATAAATAGGACCTTTAATTTGACATCAAATTATAACTATAACTTTTAACTTTATCAATGCACAAGTAGGCCCTTTTAACTATACAAAAGCTGAACAAAAGAGCACTCCAATCCTACCTGGCAAAATGTGTGTAAATACTCAAAACCACACGTGTCAGAGTTAGAATTGAAGTGTTGTTTGTTTAGCTTTTATATAGTTAAAGGACCTACTTATGCACTGGCAAAGTTAAAGATCATAGTTATAATGTGTCTTTTTTATCAGGTGACATCATCTGAATGGACTACTAATCCACGCAGGAGCGATTGAGTTTTACGCATGTAAGTTGCAGAATTGGAATACTTTTTTGTTCAGCTTTTATTTAGTTAAAGGCCTACTTATACACTAGCAAAGTTAAAGGGTATCGTTATTATTTGGTGTCAAGTAAAGTTTCTGTTTATGTATTATGCCTTTAATATTTTTTAAAAATAAAATTGACCGAGTTTTATATTACCTAAAAAGAAAACAGAATTAATTAATTATACTATCATATAAAATTCCCTATATAATTAATATACATAACTTTTGTAGAAGGAAACTTGGAAAGTCATTTGGACTGATTAGAGAAATAAATTTGATACCACATTTATAGTTGCAAGACTTGGCGTATTTTTGACCTTCTACAATTTTGTAAAGTCTTTGGGGCTACATAACAAGGAAAATTTTCTAAAATGATAACAACCAATACAAATTATGTTTATGTATTCTTTTATTAAAAAAAATTCATAAAAACATACTCTTAAAATTTCATGTAAAATATAAACAATAACTAAAAGTACGTTCAGTCAAGACTCAAACAAACTCCTTTTATTACCATCCCATATAAATGTGCTAAACTATCTGTAAAAGGTAACTTGATAGTAAATGTCCCTAGATTCTGTCCTAGCTTAAAGATAAAAGGATTATGAATATGTTATGATCAACTATATAAAATATTCTAATCATGTAAAAATATTTCTCTAGCGTATAGTATACATCACACTGTATTACTTCGTGTCATTTGATATGTTCGTGGTTCTAGGAATTAAGGTGTTCTTTTCTGTTCTGATTCTCCTACACATCTTGAGGGATATATTGATGCAGATTGGGTTGGTTGTCCCGATTCGCGTCATTCCATTACTGGTTGGTACATGTTTCTAGGCATATCCTTGATATCTTGGAAATGTAAGAAACAATCCCGTATGTCTAAATCATCTACGGAGGCTTAGTATCGGGCTATGTCGGCAGCAAGTTCTGAAATTGTTTGTCTATGACGCCTAATATCTAATCAGCTTGGTGTTGCTATTATATCTCCTATGGTGTTACATGCTGATAACAGTAGTGCGATTAAAATAGCCACAAGCCCTATGCAACATGAAAACACAAAGCATATAGAGGTGGAATGTCATTACATTAATTTGGGAACTAGTTGTTGACCGTCTTATCACTCTGCAACACATTTCTTCTCATAATCAACTTGTAGATTTGTTTACAAAGGCTATGAAATGCGCACAACATAGCTATCTTATCTCCAAATATCTACTATGTGATCACCGGTATCAATTTGAGGGGAGATGTTAGGCAATATTATAATTGTATAGACAGAATATTTTCTTTCCTAGAATAGGATTTAATTACAGATTGTGTAGTTATAACAATATATATTCTTTCCTAGAATAGAACTCTAACCTACAGTTGTATAGCTATAAGTATTTCATTATGTATTATTGAACAGAAGAAAAGTTGCTATTGAGAAAATCTTGGTTTCTCTATCTTGTTTCTCTGTCACTAACACCTCTTTAAGAATAGCTAATTGGACCCGGATCAAAAGAAAAACTTTCCAACAGTCTACTCCGTCCAATAATACACTAAGAAAAGTCAGGTTCAACTTCTTTTTGGCACAAACCCTATGCACAAGTTCAAACTTTTTTTACTTCATATAGTTAAATCTACTTTGAATATTTCTAATAAATAAAGGTTTATGAAAACACTAGACAACGGATGTCACGCTTCATTGCTAGAAATTCAACAATTAGGAACATATATTTAAAGGAAGACTTGGTTGACTTGCAGCCTTGCACAAAGTCAGAAGAACAGTTTTTCCACCACAATTAAGGTTGCAAGACATAAAAATTTATTGGATATTTTATTTTGGACACTGCTACAAACCTGTATCTATCTAGTTTTTAAATATGTTTACAGGTACACCCACTCTGGTTTTGATTTTAACAACTTCAGATTTGTGATATCTGAAATTACATATAAATGAAGTTTAGATATTTTTACCTAGAATTAAATCTTGCACAAATCTTTGGAATTTGGACTGATTAGAGGAATAAACTTGCCACTACAATTACGGTTTGCAAGACTTGGTTGATTCCAATTATATATTTTTTATTGTGTCATTTGAATGAGAATTGACTTGCCGTCTTGCAAAAGTATTTGGAATTTGGACCTATTAGAGAAATAATTTTGCCACCATTATTACTGTTGCAAGTTAGTCAAGTTTTTGAGGCCCACATAAGTTAGGAAACCAATTAACTGAAGAGCTAAATGACAACAACCAATACAAATTAATGTTGTGAACTTTTTAATAATAGAAATTTATTAAAACATCTCTAAAACAAGTAAAAGTTACTATTAAGGTTTGTGGTGGGATAGATCATTTGAGTCCTGTTTTAATTATAGGTCTCATGTTGGGATGCTGGATATGAAAACCCATTTAATGGGTCTTGCATGGCACGAATTCGAATTAGTCTCAATTCCAATGCAAATACCCCCACTGGACAAGTATTTTAAGACATCTATTTTTCGTACTATGGACAAGTAAAGATGGACGGAGGAAATAACTTTTTGGTAGATATATCACTATACTTTTCATCACACAGTTGTAGAGAAAATGAAAGCAAGACTAGGTTGACTTGCAATCTTGCACAAGTCTATGGAGTTTGGATCGACTAGAGGAATAAGTTTTCCACCATATTTTAGGCCCACGTATCCTAAAATATTTCAGAGAAAACCAAGTAACTTAAGAGTCGAATGATAGTAACAACCAATACAAACTAATGTTGTGTAGTACTTTTTAAGAAAAAAATTACTCATAAAAACATCTTTCAAGCAAGTAAAAGTTAATTACCATCAAGGGTTATGCTAAGTTGAATTAATTTGTTTCCTCCATCTTTCATTCGAGGTCTTAGATATTAAAAAAAAAAATTGTAGGGAGTGCTTCCTCTTAAATGTGTCTTACCACGTGGTACATATTTGGAATTTGGCTTCAATACATATATGGAACATCGGAAAAATGGAACTAGGAGAGAATTTACGTGTTCATGAAAACTCAATAATTTTTTACCTATATCCTACATACTTAATTATGATCCTCTTATAGCATAGATTAACTTTAGATTAATGTACGAATCCACAATTTTTTTTTCACTCCTTTGTTTATTGGAATAATACATAAACATGCCTTTAAATTGACACCAAATCACATCTATGACCTCCAACTTTGGGTGTTCACAAGTAGGCACTTAAACTTATATAACGTTGAACAAGTAAACACACATTTCCTATGTGACATAATACACATAGGACGCCACATATGATAACAATTGACAACATAGGATGCCGCATAGGACATATGTGTCTACTTGTTCAAGTTTATACTAGTTAAAGTGTCTACTTGTGCATACCCAAAATTGAAGGTCATAGAGGTAATATGACGTCAAGTTAAAGGGTAAATTTATGTATTGTGCCTTGTTCATTTGTGTGTATTTGAGATAGCAGATATGGAACAACACCTATTAATTGTTCCTTTCTTGTTCTGCCATTTTTATTTCTTAAAACACCTTTTGAAACTACTCTTTTAATGCTAGCAACTAATCCTTAGTTCCTTCATTTTTTTCGAAGGTATCCATGTTCTTCTCATACGCATTCACAAGAGTGTTCCAAATTTGTTTTGCGGTGATGCAACCTGAGATCCTGTTGCATTCATCTGGTCCAACTCCGCAAATAAGAATATGTTGGGTTCAAAGAGTGTATGAAGTGTGAATGGAAAATGAAAAATGATGGAGGAAAGGAGACACCCAATTTAGAAAGTGTACTCCAAATTGGAAAGTTCACTAATTCTCCTACATTGGTGGGAGAAGGAAACTTTGGAGTGTTTATAATAAGAACATTTAATCCACATGGTAAGTGAGACAAGAAATAAGAGATGCCTCGCACCGTTGTCGTCGTCGCTCGCTCAGCTTCGGATTTGGATTTGGCAAATGATCGATGAGATCTATCTTTTTGGACAAAGTTTATTTGACGGAAATAAAAAAATCCAGACAGAAATCTAATCCAAAAATACAAAATGCAGTAAAATATTTTCTGGTTTTGGTACTCCTTTTATACATGCATGCAATTGATACACTATTTCTGTTTCGACTAAACTAATGCAGATTTTCGAAACAGTGTTTCCTGATACATTGGTTCGAACATATGCAATCCTTCAGCGAAGTGATGCACTGTTTTGAACTGGTGCACTGTTTTGTGAAAGGGTGTACTATTTCAGCAAAAATAATGCACTATTTTGGGTAAACAGACGTGCATTTTTAGAAGAATCACACCTCTGAATTGAACCATTGCCACCTTTTCAAAGAGGCATGTTATGGCTATAAAAACCTGATTTTATCCACAGGTTTGAAGGAACGAAAATTTTCAGGAAAAAAAAATCTTCTTGTCCAATATTCTGTGTGATCAACAAACTGTTCAGTGACTACAAAGAATCCGTCTATTTGAGGTACCACTATAGTCGGATTGAGGGTCATTTTATCCAGGGCGGAAGATTCCATAACCTTGGGTAGAGTGAGGGTAATTATTCCTTAAAGAAAGTCCGTGAATTCAGATGACTTGACCACTTCTGTTTCATCTTTATTTCTGAAAAATAAAATACACATCTTATAAAAATCACTTTGATCTTGGGTTGAGGGTATTTTCTATACCTCATTGTGTTCTTGTTCTTAAACTTGAACTAGTTGAAGCTGTTGTTCTGGATATACAGATTCTGTGTACCCAAAATACTACAAGACAACAATCTTAAGTAATAATTTTCAGGATCTGTATACTTATTTTTGGAGATTAAAGCTTTAGGCTTTCTACTCTATTTGAATTTAACTAGTGATTAGAAGACATAAAATCTTCATCACAAGATTAAAATTCACTCAGTTGACAATTGGAATTAATAAAAACATCATTGTTAACTAGAAACAATAAGTGTTTAAAATTGTTTCAATTTTTTTTAAGTATATTGTTATACTAAATTTACCGTTTTGTGGTGACAGAAAAATGGAAACTGAAAGTCAAATGTATGATGATGCTACGACTGTGGCGGCGACCAGAATTGCTACGACAAGCCGTGTAAATACTCCGCAACATATGGAACCTACGAAAAATCCCGAAAAGTTTGCAGGCATCGACTTTAAGAGATGGTAGCAAAAGATGTTCTTTTACCTCACCACTTTGTGTCTGCAATGGTTCAATAGTGATGACGCTTCTGAGGTGCCCGAGGAAACCTCGGACAAAGAGCGTTTCGTAATTGTAGAGGCTTGGAAACATTCAGATTTCCTTTACAGGAATTATATTCTGAGTGGTCTCCAAGACGACCTTTACAATGTTTATAGCGGAACTAAGACATCGAAGGAATTGTGGGGGGCACTTGAAAGAAAATATTAGATGGAGTATGCGGGAATTAAGAAATTCCTTATTGCAAGGTTTCTGGACTTTAATATGATAGATAGCAAATCATTTGTCTCTCAAGCGCAGGAATTACAAAGAATCATCCACGATTTCCTAGCGGAAGGTATATCTTTCAAAAATACCTTAGTTGAATAAATTGGAAAAGTTCTTAATACTCACATAAACTATTTTATAGGTTTGATTGTGAATGATGCTTTCCAAGTAGCAGAGATAATTGAGAAGCTACCACCAATGTTGAAAGACTTTAAAAACTACTTGAAGCATAAACGCAAGGAGATGACTGTCGAAGATCTTATTGTCCGACTGTGTATTGAAGAGGACAATAAAGCTGGCGAGAGAAGGTCAAAAGGGAATTCTACAATTATTGGAGCATATATTGTAGAAGATGACCAAAACAATTCTATGAAAAGAAAAAAAGCTGAACAAAGAAGCCATCACCCCAAGAAAAAATTCAAGGGAAAATGCTTCAATTGTGGAACGATTGGCCACAAGTTCGCGGATTGTCGAGCCCCGAAGAAAGGCAAGAAGAAGGATCAGGAAAATATGATTGAATCCAACAAAGAATGTGATGATCTGTGTGCTATGTTTTCAGAATACAACTTGGCGGGGAATCCTCGTGAATGGTGGAAGGATTCCGGAGCCACTCGCTATGTATGAGCCAACAAAGAGTTTTTTTCGTCATTCGCTCTGGATCAAGTAGAAGAAATGATCTGCATGGCTAACTCTGCTACTGCTAAGGTAGAAGGAACATGAAAAATATGCTTGAAAATGACTTCAGGAAAGGTTTTGACACTTAACAATGTCTTGTATGTTTCAGAGTTACGCAGAAATTTAATTTCTGTTTCACTTCTAAACAAGAATGGATTCAAAAATGTAACCATTTCTTGAAAAATTGTAATTAGCAAAGGAGAAATGTATGTAGGAAAAGGCTTTCTGACCGAAGGCCTTTATAAGATGAATGTAATGACTGTTGAAATAAATAAAAGTTCAAATTATTCTTATTTGCTTGAGTCTTAAAATTTATGGCATGAACGTTTAGGCCATGTTAATTACAAAACGTTATAAAAACTGATTAACTTAGAAGTTTTGCCAAACTTTGAGTGTAATAAATCAAAGTTTAAACGTGTGTGGAATTGAAGTATGCAAAATTTCCTTATAAGTCCATTGAAAGGAATTCCAATCACCTAGACTTAATACACACTGACGTTCGTGATATAAAGTCAACACGATCACGTGGTGGGAAAAAGTATTTCTTAACTTTTATTGATGATTGCACTAGATACTGTTATATCTACTTGCTAAATTGTAAGGATGAAGTAATAGATGCGTTTAGGCAATATAAAACTGAAGTTGAAAATCAGTTAAACAAAAAGATCAAAATGATAAGAAGTGATAGGGGCGGAGAATATGAATCTCCCTTTGAGCAAATATGTGTAGAGAATGGAATCATCCATCAAACTACGACCCCTTATTCACCTCAATCTAACGAAATTACAGAAAGAAAAAACCTAACTTTGAAGGAAATGATGAATGCCTTACTTATAAGTTCTGGTTTACCACAAAACTTGTGGGGGAGGCTATCCTTATGGCCAACCGTATACTCAATAGAGTTCCCCATAGTAAGACAATCAATTCCTTATGAAAAGTGGAAAGGAAGAAAACCCAACTTGAAATATTTCAAAGTGTGGGGTGTCTAGCAAAGGTCCAAGTTCCTGCGCCTAAAAGGGTTAAGATAGGACCTAAGACGGTGGATTGTGATTTCATAGGATATGCTAAAAGTAGTAAGGCATGTCGATTTTTAGTTCATATATCCGAACATCCGGATATTAATGAAAATACGGTAATTAAATCAGATAATACTGAATTCTTTGAAAATATTTATCCGTATAAAACAAGACATGAACAGTCTAGTGGGGGGTCTAAACAACTTCGTGATGAACCAATTGAGAATGAACATAGTGAAGAAAATCCAAGACGTAGTACACGTGAAAGAACGTCTACTTCATTTGGATCGAATTTTGTGACATTTCTTTTGGAAAATGAGCCTCAAACATTTAAGGAAACAATGACATCTTTGGATTCATCCTTTTGGAAAGAGGCAGTCAATAGTAAGATAGATTCAATCTTAAGCAACCATACATGTGAATTGGTTGGCCTTCCTCCCGGAAATGAACCTTTAGGTTCCAAATGGATCTTTAAAAGAAAGATGAAAGCGTATGGTACTATTCACAAATACAAGGCAAAAAGACTTCAAACAGATAGAAGGCCTTGATTACTTCGATACATACTCACCAGTAATAAGGATAACATCGATTCGAATGTTAATTTACTTGGATGCGGTATATGGCCTTGAGATCTATCAAATGGATGTGAAAACCACTTTTCTAAATGGAGAATTGGTGGGAAAAATATACATGGAACAACTTGAGAGTTTTTTGGTTCCAGGAAAGGAAAACAAGGTGTGTAAACTTATCAAGTCATTATATGGACTAAAGAAAGCACCAAAACAATGGCATGCGAAGCTTGACCAAACCATGTTGGCAAACGGATTCAAAATAAATGAATTTGATAAATGTGTTTATATTAAAGACACTCCAAATCACCAAGTCATTGTATGTTGACCATCAGTAGAGACATTTCTGACATAAATGCAACAAAACAAATGCTCGAGAGAAAGTTTGATATGAAAAACCTTGGAGTTGTAGATGTGATCTTAGGTATAAGAATCCATCGAACTCCACAAGGGTTGGCATTGTCACAGTCTCATTAATCGAAAAGGTACTTGACAAGTTTAAGTATATGGAATACGGTATTGCCAAGACTCCATTGGATGCGAGCTTTGCACTTCAAAAGAATGAAGGTGAAAGTGACTCACAATTTGAGTACGCAAGAGTATTGGGATGTTTAATATATAAAATAAATTGTACACGATCAGACATAGCATGCGCTATCAATAAATTGAGTCGGTACACGAGTAATCCCAACAAAACTCACTGGATGTCTATGAAAAGAGTTTTGAGGTATCTTAAGTACACTCAAAATTATGCCTTGCACTATAATAAATATCCTGCGGTACTTGAAGGATATAGTGATGAAAATTGGATCACCGGATCGAACAAAGTAAAATCCACAAGTGGATATGTATTTTCTATCGGTGGAGGAGCAGTCTCTTGGAAATCATCCAAACAGACTTGTATTGCTCCCTCTACAATGAAATCTGAATTTATCACATTAGATAAAGCCTGTGAAGAAGAAGAATGGCCCCGGAATTTCTTAAAAGATATTCTTCATTGGCCCAAACCAGTGGCACCAGTATGTATACACTGTGATGGCCAAACGGCAATAGGTAGGGCAGGAAGCATGGTGTATAACGGTAAATCTCGCCATATAAGACGGAGACATAATACCATTAGGGAACTTCTTTCTAGTAGAATTATCACTATAGACTATGTAAAGTCAAAGGATAATGTGTTGGATCCACTTACAAAAGGCCTATCTAGAAAAGGAGTAGAAAGGACATCCAAGGGAATGAGTTTAAGGCCTAGGACAAGTCAGCATGACAGTAACCCTACCTAGAATACTAGAGATCCCAAGAGCTAGGTTCAATGAGATCAAACAAAGTTGTGTCTGAAAGGTTCAACATTGTCGATTACCCAACCCATTCTCATGATGTAGACAATGTTTAGTAAACAAGGATAAGACTTAAGGTAAAATGTCTTTTAATGATTATCTAAATTTGGAAGATTTGACCAAATAGTTTAATCTATAGGATTTAACATTTAGAAATCACCTATGTGTGGGAGAAGTGTAAGCCGCTTCAAAGAGAATGTTAGTAAAGACCTATTCTCTAAAGCTCTCACGAAATCAGGATGTGTTCATGGCTGTAAAGAACAAAACAATGAGAACCATAAATGGTAAAAGGCTAATTGTGTGACATGTATTATCTAGGTGTACATTAATGCTCGTCGTTTCAAAGATATCAAATCTACCGATTGACCGAGTGCATCCGATACATGTTCACTATGGAAAGTTTAAAGGAAAACCCACTTATCTAGTTGCAATCAGTCTTTGCTTGATGATCACATACTTGTCTGTAAAGTTTTTTTTTTGAAAAAAAATAGCCATTCCCCATTCATGAGGGGGATCGTTGGGTTCGAAGTGTGTATGAAGTATGAATGAAAAATGGAAAATGGTGGAGGAAAAGAGACACCCAATTTAGAAAGTGTAGGAGAAGGGAACATTGGAGTATTTATAATAAGAACACTTACTCCACATGGTAAGTGAAGCAAGAAATAAGAGATGCCTCACGCCGTCGTCGTTGTTGTCGTCGGTCGCTCGACTTCGGCTTCGGCTTCGGATTTGGATTTGACAAATGATCAATCGATGAGATCTATCTTTTTGGACAAAGTTTATTTGATGGAAATATTCTTCAGCGAAGTGATGCACTATTTCAAACTAGTGCATTGTTTTGTCAAAGGGTGTACTGTTTCAGCAAAAATACTACACTGTTTTGGGTAAACAGACATACATTTTTAGAAGAGTCACACCTCTAAATTGAACCACTGCCACCTTTTCAAAGAGGCATGTTATGGCTATACAAACCTGGTTTTATCCACAGGTTTGAAGGAACGAAAATTTTTAGAAAAAAATAATCTTCTTGTCCAATATTCTGTATGATCAACAAATTGTTCAGTGAGTTCAAAGAATTCGCCTATTTGATGTACCACTATGTTCGGATTGAGGGCCATTTTATCCTGAGAGGAAGATTCCATAACCTCGGGCAGAGTGAGGGGAATTGTTCCTCAAGGAAAGTTCGTGAATTTAGACGACTTGACCACTCCTGTTTCATCTTTATTTCTGAAAAATAAAATACAGCTCTTATAAAGATCACTTTGAACTTGGGTTGAGGGTATTTTCTATACCTCATTGTGTTCTTTCTCTTAAACTTGAACTAGTTGAAGCTATTGGTCTGCATATACAGATTCTATGTAACTGAAATACTACAAGATAACAATCTTAAGGAATAATTTTTAGAATCTATATACTTGTTTTTGGAGATTAAAGCTTTAGGCTTTCTACTCCGTTTGAATTGAACTAGTGATTAGAAGACATAAAATCTTCATCACAAGTTTAAAGTTCACTCGATTGACAATTGAAAGTAATAAAAACTTCATTATTAACTAGAAACAAGAAGTGTTTAAAATTGTTGCAATTTTTTTTA
Organism: Capsicum annuum; assembly: GCF_002878395.1. NCBI lineage: Eukaryota > Viridiplantae > Streptophyta > Magnoliopsida > Solanales > Solanaceae > Capsicum > Capsicum annuum. The sequence continues at coordinate 4,635,610 of NC_061114.1, read as the reverse complement.
AGTATATTGTTATACTAAATTTACTATCTTGTGGTGGCAGAAAAATGGCAACTGAAATTCAATTGCATGATGATGCTACGACTGTGGCAACGATCAGCATTGCTACGACAAGCCGTGCAAATGCTCCGCAATATATGGCACCTGCATAAAAGCCCAAAAAGTTTGTAGGAATCGACTTTAAGAGATGGAAACAAAAGATGTTCTTTTACCTCATCACTTTATGTCTACAACGGTTCACTAGCGAAGATGCTCCTGAGGTGCCCGAGGGAACCTCGGACAAAGAGCGTTTCGTAATTATAGAGGCTTGGAAACATTCAAACTTCCTTTGCAAGAATTATATTCTGAGTGGTCTCCACGACGACCTTTACAATATTTATAGTGGAACTAAGACATCCAAGGAATTGTGGGGGGAGCTTGAACGAAAATATAAGACGGACGATGCAGGAATTAAGAAATTCCTTGTTGCAAGGTTCCTGGACTTTAAGAGGATAGATAGAAAATCAGTTGTCTCTCAAGCGCAAGAATTACATGTAATCATCCACGATCTCCTAGCGGAAGGTATATCTTTCAAAAATACCTTAGTTGAACAAATTGGAAAAGTTCTTAATACTCACATAAACTATTTTGTAGGTTTGGTTGTGAATGATGCTTTCCAAGTAGCAGCGATAATTGAGAAGCTACCACCAATGTAGAAAGACTTCAAAAACTACTTGAAGCTTAAACACAAGGAGATGACTGTTGAAGATCTTAATGTCCGATTGCGTATTAAAGAGGATAATAAAGATGCCAAGAGAAGGTCAAAAGGGAATTCAACAATTAATGGAGCACATATTGTAGAAGATGACCAAAATAATTCTAAGAAAAGAAAGAAAGCTGAACAAGGAAGCCATCAACCCAAGAAGAAATTCAAGGGAAAAATCCTTAATTGTGGCAAGATTGGCCACAAGTCCATAGATTATCGAGCCCCGAAGAAAGGCAGAAGAAGGATCAAGAAAATATGATTAAATCTAATGAAGAATATGATGATCTGTGTGCTATGTTTTCAGATTGCAACTTGACAGGGAATCCTCGCGACTGGTGGATGGATTCTGGTGCCACTCTATAACGCCTCGAAAAATAGGTCCCGGAGCATCACACGGTGCTTGAGGCTACGAGTAGCCCCAAGCTAACCCATTGAGCCATTTTCATTCAGTTCAACACAATTCAACGGGGTTTCCATAAATAACCCTCAAATATCAACAGAGTAATCATCATCCAAGAGTAAAAGAATTTCAGAAAGATAACAAAATATGACTTATTAGTCAACTCCCAACATCTATACTAGTCTGACAAGCCTCTAAGAAAATCAATAAAACCAGCAAGCCATTGAGACATGCCCCAACTGACTCATACTCAGTTATCAAATGTAAACAATTCCGTGAAACCAACATCAGACATTACGTCCTCGAAGAAAATTATCATAATCATGAGAGGATGAAATAAGTACAATAACACATGTGGATCATCATATAATTTGTCAATCACTTTCAGTTCATCAAGAATATCAATTCTCATAATGTAAATATCATTTAAATCATTAGATGGAATAACTTTCACAATTCCACTTTCAATCACTTCACCATTCACCATAGACACAAGGAAACACACATACTGGGAGATCCTATAACCGACATAAACCATGTGAGTTACATAGAGTCCAACGTACAATCCACGTTGGAGAGAGCCTTCCTATCCTTGCCATTAGAGTAGGACTATCGATATCAAATCCACACAAACTAGTGATAACTATATAAATTAGCCTCACTCCTACGAGGGCACGTAGTTCTAGGGAAGTAAGGTCGCTTTATAACTCCCACTTGGTGCTAAAGATTTCTCCCGGACATAGCTCAGATCATTTCAAAGACAATCCACAAAAAAATAAATTCAGTAATATATAAATATACATCGGGAGCCATCATGCTTCCCATCTATCAAAATCAACCACGTTGTGGAATTCTTTCACACTCGAGTCCAAAACAACTCCATTAAGATCAAAAGGTCAAATCATTCAAAATATCTCAAATATTCAACATCAACGTGCTTATAGCACACACTTTCTCAAAAAAACATAATTTCCAATGGGGATTCACGACCCAAATATCAAAATCATAATAAATATCGTTCAAGATTCATGCTTTATATCTCCACACATGTAAATTCATCTTTCAAAATCATATTCATCAAGATTTCATAATAATCATCATAAGATATGGGTTCATGCTTCAAATTCGTAAAAATCAAATAAAAATCATGCCTTTGTCAAAAAAACTACTTTTGGGCAGAAGAACGAAAGAGGGTTCTTGTTGAAAAACCCCACATACCTTCAATGATGAACTTTAGATCGATACTCATTTTTGAGATGTTACTCGTACCTTTGAATGATGGTTCTTGGAGTTCTTGAACGAGCAACTTGGAATTTTGAATAAATTTGCAGAATTAATGGTGAACTTTGGAGGTTCTTGAAGTTGGTTGTAGGAGCTTAGAGTTTTCTTTTTGAGGAAATTTGATGAAATATAACATATAATGCTTCTAATAGGCCTTAATATAGGATTTGGACAGATTTTGGGTGAGGGGGAATACCAAAACGCCCCTAAAAATAAAAAAATTCTCGAATCTGTCCTTTGGTGGACTGTTCTGATAGTCTGAAGTAGATCACCATAACGTTTTACTCCGATATCCAAATTGGATGAAACCAATTTCATTAGAAAGAGGACTCCCATATATTTCCATTGATATATAGTATCTCACCCAGATCATTGTGTACACGGAGTTATGATCATTTGAAATTGACCCAGAAATTCACTTTTGATAGGCTGAAGTAGATCGACCATAACTTTTGCTCCGATAGAAAAATTGGATGAAACTAATTTCATTGGAAAGAGGATTCGCGGAGCTTTCCGTTGATATATAGTAGATCACCTAGATCATTATGATCATTTAAAGTTGGAGCAAAAATATGCCAGGCCTCAGTACTTTTTCCTGCACGTTTTACTGTTCACTACTATTCACGGTTCGATCGGAATGTTCATAACTCGTCTCTCGGGTGTCCGTTTTGGATGATCCACATATCGTTGGAAATATTATTCAATACTCTACGCAATGGTGGCTCATAATCTAAGACATTCCGCACGAAAAAATTATAATTCAATCTAGAAGATAGAACCCAACACGTTTACGCACAAAATTTCAATAAAAAATTTCCCGGGGTATTACATCATCCCCCCTTGGAAACATTTGTCCTCGAATGATGCTAGACATGCCAAGATTAGATAGGGAATAGATCATACAACTGAAATCATTTGTTAGACTCATCACCACATCGTTTCTCACTCTGAATGCAACATAGAATGCATAAATTCAAGAAACTACAGCTGAACACATAATAAATGACAGCTGAACTGCTGCAATTTTTATCAAAAGTGCATAATTTAGGAAAGAACGGTACCTTCGGCTTGATCGGAGTTCGCGGAAAATGGGTGCGGGTACTTGGATCGTATATCCGCCTCAGCTTCCCAAGTTACACCCTCAACAGATTGGTTTCGCCACAACACCTTGACCGAGGGAACTTCTTTGTTCCTTAGTCTTCGGACACTGAAATAAAGAATCTCAACAGGAATCTCATCAAAAGAAAGATTTTCTTGAATGTCAGGACTCACAGAGGAATCCACTACCACATCATCGCTAATATGCTTTCTAAGCATGGAGACATGGAATATTGGATGAACAGAGGACAACTCGGAAGGCAACTCGACCTCATAAGCTACCTTACCAACACGGCTAAGAATTTTGTAAGGTCCAACATAATGGGGACTAAGCTTCCCCTTCTTTCAGAATCTCTTCACCCCCTCATGGGTGAAATTTTCAGATACACTAGGTCACCAACTTCAAACTCAAGATCTCTCCTTCTAACATCCGCATATGACTTCTGACGACTCTGCGCAGTTTTCAACCTCTCCCTAATCAACTTAAATTTTTCCATAGCATCAAATATCGAATCAGGACCACTCACAACCGCTTCACCCACCTCGAACCAACCTATGGGTGATCTACACTTCCTCCCATATAAGGCTTCAAACGAAACCATGCCAATACTAGTGTGGAAACTATTATTGTAAGCAAACTCTATCAACGGTAAGTGATCATCCCAACTTCCCTTAAAGTCAAGTGCACAAGCTCTCAACATATCCTCTAAGGTCTGGATGGTCCGCTCAACCTGACCATCAGTCTACGGATGAAAAGCAAAACTCAAAAGCACTTGGGTACCAAGACCCTTTTGAAAATCTTTCCAAAATTGCAAAGTGAACTGAGTACCCCTATCCGAAATGATAGACAAGGGAACTCCAGGCAGTCTGACTAGCTCTCGGATATACAATCTAGTGTAATCCTCAGCAGTATATGAAGTATGAACAGGTAAGAAATGAGCAGACTTATTCAACCTATCAACCACAACCCAAATGGAATCATGATGGCGTCGGGAAGGAGGTAAACCAATCACGAAGTCCATATTTATCTCTTCCCACTTCCAGGTGGGAATACTAAACTCTTGCATCATACCACCAGGTCTTTGGTGTTCAGCCTTAACCTATTGGCATGTTGTATACTTAGCTACAAACGCTGCTATATCTTTCTTCATGCCACTCCATCAATAAATTTCCTGCAAGTCTTGGTATATCTTGGTGGCACTAGGATGAATAGAATATCGAGCCCCCCGTGCGCTTCAGCCATAATTCTCTGTCTCAGATCATTAACATTTGGGACACATAATCTACCCTGCAATCTCAATACACCATCTCCCTCTTGAGAGAAAACCTCTACTTTTTGGTCCTTGACTGACTCCTTCATTCTGACCAAACTAGCATCTAAGTATTGCTTTTCCTTCACTTTCGAAACCAAGGAGGATTCGGAACTACTCTGAACCCCTATACTACCTTCAGCAGAGTCAAACAACCTAACCCCTAATCTAGCCAAACGATGTACATCACGAGCCAACTCTTTCTTACCTTCTACCATATGCGAAACACTACCCATGGAAACTCTACTTAGGGTATCTGCCACAACATTGGCCTTGCCCGGATGGTACAACACACTTATATCATAGTTTTTTAACAATTCTAACCATCGTCTCTGCCTAAGATTCAATTCTCTCTGGGTAAACACATACTGCAGACTCTTATGATCAGTGAAAACATCAACATGGACACCATACAAATAGTGTCTCCAAATTTTCAAAGCAAACACAACAGCAGCCAACTCAAGGTCATGGGTGGGGTAATTTTTCTCATGGAGTTTCAACTATCTAGAAGCAAAAGCTATCACCTTACCCTTCTACATCAATACGCAACCCAACCCAACTCTCGAAGCATCACAGTACACCACAAAACCATTAACACCATCAGGCAAAGTCAAAATAGGTTCTGAAGTGAGTCGACTCTTCAACTCCTAAAAACTCTTCTCAAAAGATTTGGACCATAAGAAATTCACTTTCTTTTGGGTCAACCGAGTCATAGGAGACGCTATAGAGGAGAAACCCTCAACAAAAAGACTGTAATAGCTAGCTAAACCCAAGAAACTTTGGATATCAGTCGGAGAAATAGGTCTAGGCCAATTTCTAACAGCTTCGATCTTTTGGGGATCAACTCTAATACCCTCAGAAGAAATGATATGACGTAGAAAAGAAACTAACCTTAGCCAAAACTCAAACTTACTGAACTTGGCAAACAACTTGTGATCTCTAAGGGTTTGCAAGACAGTTCGAAGATGATCAGAATGTTCATCCTCACTACGAGAGTACACCAGTATGTCATAGCTGAACACTATGACAAACATACCCAGATATGGTCTGAATACTCGATTCATGAGGTCCATGAAAGATGCTGGGGCATTAGTTAACCTGAAAGGCATAATAAAAAACTCAAAATGGCCATAACCAGTTTGGAAAGCAGTTTTTGGGATGTCACACTCCCCAACTTTGAGTTGATTATAGCCAGAACGAAGGTCTATCTTTGAGAAATAACTTGCACCTTGCAATTGGTCAAACAAATCATCTATTCTTGGAAGGGGGTACTTATTTTTGATGGTGACTTTATTTGGCTGGCGATAATCAACGTACATACACAAAGAACCATCTTTTTTTCTCACAAACAACACAGGAGCACCCAAAGGAGAAACACTGGGCCTTATAAAACCCTTATCTAGTAGATCTTTGAGTTGCTCTTTCAACTCCTTAAGTTCTGCAGGGGCCATATGGTAAGGAGGAATAGAAATGGGCTGAGTATCGGGAAGAAGATCAATCACGAACTCTATCTCTCTATCAGGAGGTATCCCTGGGAGATCATCCGTAAAGACATTAGAAAACTCATTGATGACGTTAACTGACTGGAGAGTTGGAGTCTCAGACTTAGTGTCTTTGACTCTAACCAAATGGTAAATACACCCTTTGGAAATAAGCTTTCTAGCTTTAAGGTAAGAGATAAAATGACTCTTGGGTGACACAGAATTCCCAAACCACTCAAACACGGATGCACCCGAAAACTGAAACTTGACCACTCGAGTCCGACAATCAATAGAGGCATAAGAAGAATACAGCCAGTCCATACCCAGAATCATATCAAAATCTACCATGTCTAACTCAATCAGATTAGCCAACATGACTCTATGAAGAATGGTAACAGGACACTTTTTATACACTTTCTGGGCAACAATCGAATCACCCAATGGGGTAAAAACTAGGATAGGCTCAGGAATAATCTCAGGACTCATTTCAAAATTCACAGCAATCAAAGGTGTAACATATGAGAAACTGGATCCAGGATCCAACAAAGCATACACATCAAACTGAAATATATGAAGTATACCAGTAACAACATCGGGAGAGTCCTTCTATTCCTGGTGGGATGGTAAAGCATAGAATCTATTCTGGCACTGCCCGCCAGCATTGCTAGAATAGGCACCCTGAGCTGGGGCTGGGTGAGTCGCTGGAACTGGAGCACTAACAGTCTATGTCTGGGTATGAGGGCAATAGTCACGACGCCCTTGTCCATCCTGTGGACAATCTCTAAATCTGTGAACTATGTCACCATACCGGAAATAACCCCTCTTCTCACCCCAACACTCACCCGAATGAGCCCTACCAGACTTAGGACACAGGGGATGATTTATCTTACTACCAGTACTATACTGGGACCTGGATGCATATGACCTGTTACCTTACTCCTGCCTACCTCTAAGCATGGGAGCACTAGCAGATGACGGTGCTGGCATAGATGAACGATCCTGATACTGAGGGCGACTCCCTCCCTACGATCTAGTCTGACCCTGTCCGTGCTGCTCTAACCTAGCTCTCTTATTCCCTCTCATTCTATCTCTCTCCTTAATCTTGTCTGCCTCAATCTATTGGGCATGAGTGATCATCTTAGAAAGATTCATCTCACTATTTAGCATAGCAGACCTACACTCCTTAACCACACAACTAGACACTCCAGTCACAAACTTACTCATACTAGCCCAATTATCAGCCACTAAGTCAGGAGCATACTTGGCCAACTGATTGAACTTTAGACAGTACTCCCTAACAGTCATAGAGCCCTATCACAGAATTATAAACTCTTCCACCTTTGCCTCCCTCATCTACAAAGGGAAAAACTTATCCAGGAATGCATCCTGGAGCTCTTGCCAAGTTGTAGGGATATCTCCCTTACCTCTACCTTTCCTTCAACAAACAAACCATTCATAAGCAAGGTCTTTCAACCTATACGCAGCTAACTCCACACTATGTTCCTCAGATACATGCATCACCTTAGTAATCTTCCGCACCTCCTCTAAAAACAATCGTGGATCCTTATCAGACTTGGACCCATAGAATTCCGACGGATTTATCCGCATGAAGTCACGGATCCTGGCAGCAGATGAATCACCTTCCTGTTGCTGTGGAGCCAGGGTTGGGTTGGCCTGAACATTTGCAGTAACAGCTTGGGCCAGTGCCTGAAAGGCTGCCTGAAATTTAGCATGAGACACGTTTTCATTCAATGGGTCAGCGGGTTGAGGTTGTTGACCATCATTATTTCTTCTCCCTCGACGTGGAGGCATATTTCTAAAAGAGGAGAGCATGAATCAATAGCAGAGAGAGACAATTTAAGCACGATAGACTTCTGAAAGAAAGAATCACACTTTTTTCTAAAACGTCTTGTAGCCTCTTGCTCATAGATGTGGCGCGCTACACACCGATGATCAAGACTCTACTTAATGCGGCTTTTCAGACTCCCTAGGACACCTTAAGACCTTAGGCCTTGATACCAAGTTTGTAACACCTGAACAATGGGTCCTGGAGCATCACACGGTGCTTGAGGCTACGAGTAGCCCCAAGCTAACCCTTTGAGCCATTTTCATTCAGTTCAACACAAATCAACGGAGTTTCCATAAATAACCCTGAAATATCAACAGAGTAATCATCATCCAAGAGAAAAAAAATTTCAGAAAGATAACAAAATACGACTTATTAGTCAACTTTCAACATCTATACTAGTCTGACACGCCTCTAAGAAAATCAATAAAACCAGCGAGCTATTGAGACATGCCTCAACTGACTCATACTCAGTTATCAAATGTAAACAATTCTGTGAAACCAACATCAAACATCACGTCCTCGAAACATGAGGACTTACCACAATAGAGGATGTAGAACAGCGTGGCCAAAGAATCACTGTTGAACCTGGAACTAAGCATCTGAACCTACATTCCGAGAAAATGCAGCCCACATCCGAAGATGTGGGTCATTACCATGGAAAGGAACCGAGTATATGGGGGTGTATGCAGTTGTAAAAACATCATCATCATAAATATTTATAAGAAATATGCAGGATGTATGAAAGACTCACATAGCCCGAATAAAATTATCATAATCATGAGAGCATGAAATAAGTACAATAACACATGTTAGTCATCATATAATTTGTCGATCACTTTCAGTTCATCAAGAATATCAATTCTCATAATGTAAATATCATTTAAATCTTTCGAAAGAATAACTTTTATAATTCCACTTTCAAATCACTTCACCATTCACCATAGACACAAGGAAACACACACACACTGAGAAATTCTATGATTGACATAAACCATATCTCCATACATGTAAATTCATCTTTCAAAATCATAAACATCAAGATTTCATAGTAATCATCATAAGATATGGGTTCATGCTTTAAATTCATAAAAATCAAATAAAAATCATGCCTTTGTAAAGAAAATTACTTTTGGACACAGGAATGAAAGAGAGTTCTTCTAGAAAATCCCACATACCTTGAATGATGAACTTTGGATCGATACTCATTTTTGAGATGTTAATCGTGCCTTTGAATGATGGTTCTTGGAGTTCTTGAACTAGGAACTTGGAATCTTGAATAAATTTGTAGAATTAATGGTGAACTTTGAAGGTTCTTGAAGTTGGATGTAGGAGCTTAGAGTTTTCTTTTTGAGGGAATTTGATGAAATATAACATATAATGCTTCTAATAGGCTTTAATATAGGGTTTGGAGGGATTTTGGGTGAGGGGGAATGACCAAAACGCCCCTAAAAATTAAATAATTCTCGAATCTGTCCTTTGGTGGACTGTTTTGATAGTCTGAAGTAGATCAACCATAACATTTTACTCCGATATCCAAATTAGATGAACCCAATTTCATTAGAAAGAGAACTCTCATATCTTTCTATTGATATATAGTATCTCACCCAGATCATTGTGTATGAGAATTTATGATCATTTGAAATTGGCCCAAAAATTCACTTTTGATAGGCTCAAATAGATCAACCATAACTTTTTGCTCCGATAGATAAATTGGATGAAACCAATTTCATTGGAAAGAGGACTCGCAGAGATTTCCGTTGATATGTAGTAGATCACTTAGATTATTATGTTCAAGGAGTTATGATCATTTAAAGTTGGAGCAAAAATACGTCAGGCCTCAGTACTTTTTCCTGCACGTTTTACTGTTCACTACTATTCTCGGTTCGATAGGAGTGTTCATAACTCGTCGCTCGGATGTCCATTTTGGATGATCCACATATCGTTGGAAATATTATTCGATGCTCTACGCAATGGTGGGTCATAATCTAAGACATTCCACACGAAAAATTTATAATTCATTCTAGAAGATAGAACCCAACACCTATACGCACAAAATTTCAACGAAAAATTTTTTGCGGTATTACACACCCACCATGTATGTGCCAACAAAGACTTGTTTTCGTCATTCGCTCTGGCTCAAGTAGAAAAATGATCTATATGGCTAACTCCGCTACTGCTAAGGTAGTAGGAACAAGAAAAATATGCTGTAAAATGACTTCAGGAAAGGTCTTGACACTTAACGATGGCTTGTATGTTCCGGAATTACGTAGAAATTTAATTTTTGTTTCACTTCTAGACAAGAACGGATTCAAATGTGTAACCGTTCTGGAAAAATTGTAATTAGCAAAGGAGAAATATATGTAGGAAAAGGCTATCTAACCGAACGCCTTTATAAGATGAATGTAATGACTGTTAAAATAAATAAAAGTTCAAATTCTTCTTATTTTCTTGAGTCTTATAATTTATGGCATGAACGTTTAGGCCATGTTAATTATAAAACGTTACAAAAACTAATTAACTTAGAAGTTTTGTCAAACTTTGAGTGAAATAAATCAAAGGGTCAAACGTGTGTGGAATCGAAGTATGCAAAGCATCCTTATAAGTCCGTTGAAAGGAATTCAAATCCCCTAGACTTAATACACATTGACATTTGTGATATGAAGTCAACATCATCATGTGGTGGAAAAAAGTATTTCATAACTTTTATTGACGATTGCACTAGATACTATTATGTCTACTTGCTAAATAGTAAGGATGAAGCAATAGATGCGTTTAGGCAATATTAAACTGAAGTTTAAAATCAGTTAGACAAAAAGATCAAAATGATAAGAAGTGATAGGGCCGGAGAATATGAATCTCCATTTGTGAAAATATGTGTAGAGAATGGAGTCATCCATCAAACTACGGCCCCATATTTACCTCAATCTAATGGAATTGCGGCAAGAAAAAACCAAACTTTGAAAGAAATGATGAATGCCTTAATTATAAGTTCTGATTTACCGTAAAACTTATAGGGGGAGGCTATCCTTACAGCCAACTGTATACTCAATAGAGTTCCCCATAGTAAGACACATTCAATTCCTTATGAAAAGTGGAAAGAAAGAAAACTCAACTTAAAATATTTCAAAGTATGGGGGTGTCTAGCAAAGGTCCAAGTTTCTGTGCCTAAAAGGGTTAAGATAGGACCTAAGACGATGGACTGTGTGTTCATAGGATATGCTAAAAGCAGTAAGGCATGTTGATTTTTGGTTAATAAATTTGAACATATGGATATTAATGAAAATACGGTGATTAAATCAGACAATGCTGAATTCTTTGAAAATATTTATCCGTATAAAAGTAGACATGAACAGTCTTGTGGGGGGTCTAAATGACCTCGTGATTACCCAATTGAGAATGAAAATAATGAAGAAAATCCAAGATGTAGTACAAGTCAAAGAACGTCTACTTCATTTGGATCGGATTTTGTGACATTTTTTAGGAAAATGAGCCTCAAACATTTAAGGAAGCGATGGCATCTTTGTATTCATCCTTTTGGAAAGAGGCAGTCAATAGTGAGATAGATTCAATCTTAAGCAACCATACATGAGAATTGGTTGACCTTCCTCTTGGAAATAAACATTTAAGTTGCGGTATATGGCCTTGAGGTCCATCAAATGGATGTGAAAACCGCTTTCCTAAATGGATAATTGGAGGAAAACATATAGATGGAACAACTTAAGGGTTTGTGGTTCCAGGAAAGGAAAAAAAGGTGTGTAAACTTATCAAGTCATTAGATAGACTAAAGCAAGCACCAAAATAATGGCATGCGAAGTTTGACAAAACTATGATGGTAAATTGATTCAAAATAAATAAATGTGATAAATGTGTTTATATTAAAGACACTCCAAATCAACAAGTCATTGTATATTTATATGTGGATGATATGTTGATCATCAGTAGAGACATTTCTGACATAAATGCAACAAAACGAATACTCGATAGCAAGTTTGATATGAAAGACCTTGGAGTTGCAGATGTGATCTTAGGTATAAGAATCTATCGAACTCCACAAGGGTTGGCATTGTGAAAGTCTCATTATATCGAAAAGGTACTTGACAAATTCAAGTATATAGAATTCGGTATTGCCAAGACTCCAGTGGATGCGAGCTTTGCACTTCAAAAGAATAAAGGTGAAAGTGACTCGCAATTGGAGTACGCAAGTGTATTGGGATGTTTAATGTATATAATGAACTGTACACGATCAGACATAGCATGCGCTATCAGTAAATTGGGTCGGTACATGAGTAATCCAAACAAAACTCACTGGATGGTAATGAAAAGAGTTTTGGGGTACCTTAAGTACTCTCAAAATTATGCCTTGCATTATAATAAATATCCTACGGTACTTGAAGAATATAGTGATGCAAATTGGATCACCGGATCGAATGAAGTAAAATCCACAAGTGGATATGTATTTACTATCGGTGGAGGAGCAGTCTCTTGGAAATCATCCAAACAGACTGGTATTGCTCCTCTACAATGGAATTTGAATTTATCGCATTGGATAAAGCCGGTGAAGAAGCAGAATGGCTCCAAAATTTCTTAGAAGATATTTCTTATTGGGCCAAGCTAGTGGCACCAGTATGTATACACTGTGATAGCCAAATGGCAATAGGTAGGGCAGGAAGCATGATGTATAACGGTAAATCTCGCCATATAAGACAGAGACATAATACTGTTAACGAGCTTCTCTCTAGTGGAATTATGACTGTAGACTATGTAAAGTCAAAGGATAATGTGTCGGATCCACTTACAAAAGGTCTATCTAGAGAAGGAATAGAAAGGACATCCAAGGGAATGGGTTTAAGCCCTAGGAAAAGTCAGCACGACGGTAACTCTACCTAGCAGACTGGAGATCCCAAGAGCTAGGTTCAAAGAGATCAAACAAAGTTGTGTCTGATAGGTTCAACATTGTCAATTACCCAACTCATTCTTATGATGTAGACAATGTTTAGTAAACAAGGATAAGACTTAAGGTGAAAAGTCTTTTAATGATTATCTAAATTTGGCAGATTTGACCAAATAGTTTAATCTACAGGATTTAATGTTTATAAATCATGTATGTGAGGGCGAAGTGTAAGACGCTTCAAAGAGAATGTTAGTAAAGGCCTATTCTCTAAAGCTCTACGAAACCGGGATGTGTTCATAGCTTAAAAGAACAAAATCATGAGAACCATAAATGGTAAAAGGATGGTTGTGTGACATGTGTTGTATAGGTGTACATTAAAGCTCAACGGTTCAAAGATATCAAATCTACCGATTGACCGAGTGCATCCGATACATGTTCACTACGGAAAGTTCAAAGGAAAACCCCAGATGCAATCAGTCTTTGCTTGATGATCACATACTTGTCCGTAAAGTTTTTTCCGAAAAAAATAGCCATTCTCCAATCATGTGGGACATTGTTGGGTTCAAAGTATGTATGAAGTGTGAATGGAAAATGGAAAATGGAAAATGGTTGAGGAAAGGAGACACCCGATTTAGAAAGTATACTCCAAATTGGAAAGTTCACTAATTCTCCCACATTGGTGGGAGAAGGGAACTTTGGAGTGTTTATAATAAGAACACTTACTCCACTTGGTAAGTGAGGCAAGAAATAAGAGATGCCTCGCACCATCGTCGTCGCTCGCTCGCTCGACTCGGCTTCGGCTTCATATTTGAATTTGGCAAATGATCGATCGATGAGATCTATTTTTTGGATAAAGTTTATTTGACGAAAATAAAGAAATCCAGATAGAAATCTAATCCAAAAATACAAAACGCAGTAAAATATTTTCTGGTTTTTGTACTCCATTTATACATGCATGCAAAAGTTTGAAATAGTGTTTTGAACTGATACACTGTTTCTGTTTCGATGAAACTAATGCAGATTTTTGAAACAGTGTTTCCTGAACTGATACATTGGTTCGAACAGATGCAATCCTTCAGCGAAGTGATGCACTGTTTCAAACTGGAGCATTATTTTGTGAAGGGGTGTACTGTTTCAGCAAAAATACTGAACTGTTTTGGGTAAACAGACATGCATTTTCAGAAGTGTCACACCTCTAAATTGAACCACTGCCACCTTTTCAAAGAGGCATGTTATGGCTATATAAATCTGGTTTTATCCACAGGTTTGAAGGAACGAAAATTTTCAGAAAAAAAATGCCTTCTAGTCCAATATTCTGTGTGATCAACAAACTGTTCAGTGAATTCAAAAAATCTACCTATTTGAGGTACCGCTATAGTCGGATTGAGGGCCAGTTTATCCTGGGAGGAAGATTCCATAACCTCGGGTACAATGAGGGGAATTATTCCTTAAGGAAAGTCCGTGAATTCGGACAACTTGACCACTTTTGTTTCATCTTTATTTCTGAAAAATAAAATACAACTCTTATAAAGATCACTTTGATCTTGGATTGAGGGTATTTTCTATACCTCATTGTGTTCTTAAACTTGAACTAGTTGAAGCTGTTGTTCTGCATATATAGATTCTGTGTACCCAAAATACTACAAGATAACAGAATATACTTAGCTTTTGCGTTCTTTCAAAACATCTTGGTCGTCTGCATTATACTCATCATTTTCTTTTTGTACATCTTTATTTTCAGTGTCCTTCTTCATAGGGTCCTGAGGTCCATTAATGACCCAGTTCCAGAGTTCATAGCCCACAAATAGCAAAACAACTTTCACCCACTCTTTATCTACAAAAAGTTCTCTTGCAAGTTAAACTCTTTTAAAGGAATTTTTCATAAACTAGCTAAGTTTACTTGTAGCATAACCTCTTATCAATAATCAAAACTTCACAAGTCTTAACATGATAACAACCAATACAAATTAATGTTGTGTATTCTTTTATAGAAAAAGAAGTTCATGAAAAGATACTCTAGAACAAGTCGAAATTTAAATGTTATGATCAATATATAAGATTATGCTTATCATGTAAAAATATTTCTTGAAGTATAGTATTAAATTAACAAATGTAACTTATTAGAGGAACATGACATACCAATTTTGTACCACACAATTCTTGAGAAAATAAAGCAACACTTGGTTGACTACTTGACCTGGAAAAGTCTTTGGCTGATTAGGGTAATTTTTGCACCATATTATAATTCTGATTGAAAAGTAAATGATACAAGGAGTATGGCATTTTGGATTAACCAGTAGACTTCATAGACCGACAATCCTAAAATAACAATAATTATATCATTTGGAAAACCCATAGAGAAAAATACAATTCCGAGATAACAAGAGAAACCTTCATTTTAAACTAACTAAAAAACATTTAAAATAAAAGAGATAGAAAATGTTTAGAAGACACGACACTTAGCTGTGGCATATATTTGCTTAGTTGGACCAGTTCAAATCCTTACGCACACAGTGTGCATGTATTCACACAGTGATCCAGCTAGCAAATATATGCCACAGATATACGGTAAAAAATAATCTAAGGTGCGATAGAACCCCCGCAAAGTTGAGATGTGTTACAACAAATTTCGACAAAGTTTAGGTATATTTCAAACTTTCCCCCCAAAACTATCTTAATCATGAAAAAATATTTCTCAAGAGTATAATATAAGTTGGTAAAATTAACTTATTAGAGGAACATGACATACCATTTTTGCACCACATAATTCTAAACAAAATAAAGCAAGACTTGGTTGACTTGCACAAGTCTTTGTCTGATTAGGGGAATTAATGAACCATATTTACAATTCTAATTGAAACGTGCAAGACTTGGTGAAATTAGAATTGATATGACCAGTGGTGGATCCATATGTTCGTTAGAAAAATACATTATGTAGCTAGGTAAAAATATATATATTTTTTGATGTATATACTACATCTTGACATTCCTTGACATATGTCCCTACCGTTAGTGTGAGGGACATATACGTACCATTTCATTAATGGTAGCGACATATGTATACCCAATGTATGACGGAGGGTATATACGTACCATTTATCATAGTTCGAGAGTATATTTGTCCTTTTAGCAGAATATTTGATGCTTATCGACACCAGTTAGATGTGGATAAGAAAATCAATCAGTGATAACATCAACAGTCGAGTTTGTCTTAACAACGATAAAGAGTACAAAAATATCTCTTCACAGAATAACAACATAGCCAACATAGAAGTATGGCGTTACATATTTGCCAAGAAGCTCACCAAAGATCTCGAGGAGTAGACCCTCTTGACTCAATCAAGCATCATGGTCCACTCGTACTCGGAATGCATGAGTGTGGAAAGAACGTGTACCCAGTAGGCATCACAATCCGACAATGCTGAACTAACAACAGTTAACATTAAGCATGAAATTTACCTCAACGAGATCTCCTTAGCACATACACAGTTTAAGTGAAGTAATAGAAAGAAGTCAAATAATCATTGGATCTGTATAGTTCAAATACAGTTTATATACTATATTGATAAAGTCCATATACAATACAAATATAGTTTTCAACTTGGGCCATTCGGCCCTTTTCTAAAATATTTCAGTTTTTTTTTTTTTTCGCTACAAATTTTTTTACTGAAAAATATTCTGTTTATTTTATTATTTAAAAATAATAATTAAATATAATTATATAAAAAAATATTATAATTGTTGTATAGAATATTTATATATGTATAGAAATTGTATAGTTCTATCAAGTGTGTATATGATCTTGAAGAAAATAGTTTTGCTGGTATGTAAGCAAAGTAATAGCAAGAGGTACAACTTATGCTAGTTAACTCACTTGTATTCCTTTTTGTCCTTGTGTTGTCAGGTGAAATACCCAAAGAGATAAGCAATCTTGCTGAGTTGGAGGAACTTAATCTTGGGCATAATAGTTTTAGTGGTCAACTTGAGATGGAGAACTTCAACATATCCGGGATGAGAGTGATTTCTCTTACATTCAACAATCTATCTGGAAGCCTCCAACCAAACATGTGTTCTATCTTACCCAACATTGAAGAGCTTTATCTGGGCAACTTAACCAATCTTGTTGGGACTATTCCTCATTCCATCTCCAATTGTTCCAAACTTACTCGTCTAGAGCTTTCAGAAAACAAACTCACTGGCTTGATTCCAAATTCTCTTGGATATTTGACTCTTCTACAAATCCTAAACTTGGAGAGAAACTATTTAACAAGTGATTCATCGTTAAACTTCCTGACTTCCTTAACCAATTGCAGAAATTTAACATTTCTATCTCTATATTTGAATCCTCTAAACAGCATGCTTCCTGCCTCTGTGGGGAACCTTTCCACATCTCTTAGAACATTTGTCGCCAGCAGTTGTAAAATCAAAGGGCGAATTCCAAATGAAGTTGGGAACTTAAGCAGCTTGTTAAAACTTGATCTTTCTGGAAATAATATTGTCGGATCAATTCCCACATCAATTGGCAACTTGAGAAACCTTCAGCGGTTCAACTTGAGTAGCAACAAACTTACAGGATTTATTGGAGATCATATATGTAAATTGCCGCATTTGGGTGATATTTACTTGGATCAAAATCAACTTTGAGGTTCTCTTCCTAATTGTTTAGGGAATATGACTTCCCTTAGGGAGATATACCTAGGTTCCAATAAATTGAGTTCCAATATGCCACCAAGCTTAGGGAACCTTCAAGATCTGGTGGTTCTTGACTTATCGTCAAACAACATGGTAGGTTCTTTACCTCAAGAAATTGGAAATCTAAAGGTTGTAACAAAAATTGACCTGTCGATGAATCAATTCTCAAATGAAATTCCTAGAGAAATTGGAGGATTGCGAACTCTGGTGCACCTTTCTTTGAAACATAACAAATTGCAAGGATCTATACCTGACTCAGTGAGCAACATGGTAGGTTTGGAATTTCTAGACCTTTCTAACAATAATATATCAGGAATCATTCCTATGTCTTTGGAGAAACTTCAAAACCTGAAATATTTCAATGTTTCTGTCAACAAGTTGTATGGTGAAATACCCTCGAGGGGTCCTTTCAAGAACCTCTCGAGTCAGTTTTCCATCCACACTGAAGCATTGTGTGGTTCTTCAAGATTTAGTGTCCCGCCATGCCCCACTTCATCAAAGCACAGATCAAATAGGAAAAAATTGCTAGTTCTTTTTCTTTTGCTGGGAATTGCACTACTGGTTGTTCCTAGCACCTTTATTTTTTTCTGGATAAGGTATAGAAAAGGTAAAAGAGCTCCTTAACAAGCTGATTCATTGTCTGCCATAACAAGAGAAAGAACTTCATACTATGAACTGCTCCAAGCAACTGATGCGCTTAGCGAGAGTAATCTGATTGGTTCCGGAAGTTTTGGCTCTGTATACAAAGGCGTTCTCAGAAGTGGAACTGCAATTGCAGTCAAAGTGTTCAATCTGCAACTGGATGCGGCATTCAAAAGTTTTGATACGGAATGTGAAATTCTGCGTAGCCTTCGCCATAGAAATCTTGTAAAAGTCATTACTAGTTGTTCCAACCTTGATTTTAAGGCTTTAGTGCTCGAGTATATGTCAAATGGAAGTCTTGATAAGTATTTGTATTCTCACAACTATTTCCTCGACATCAGGCAGAGACTAAGCATTATGATAGATGTGGCATGTGCGTTGGAATATCTCCATCATGGGTGCGCATTGCCAGTGATTCACTGTGATGTGAAGCCTAGTAACGTCTTGCTGGATGAGGATATGGTTTCCCACTTAAGAGACTTTGGCATCTCAAAACTTCTTGGTGAAGATGAGGTGATTTACACACAAAAACGTTACCAACACTGGGTTATATTGCACCGGGTACGTCTCTTGATTTTGCTTTGAACATTTCTTTTCCCTTTCTTTTTTTTCCACCAAGTTATCATGTTACATCTTTCAATAATTGTTTGATTGTAGAGTATGGACAAGATGGATTGGTGTCTACTAAATGTGATGTGTATAGTTATGGAATCATGTTGCTGGAAACGTTTACTAGGAGAAAGCCTAGTGAGTTTGAGGGAGATCTTAGCTTGAAGCAATGGGTGAGTTATTCACTTCCTGATGCAGTAATGGATGTTGCAGATGCCAACTTGGTTCCACCAACAGATAATCACGTAATGAAGAAGTTGGATTGTGTGGCATCAATCATGAAAGTAGCACTAGATTGCTGTGCTGAATCTCCAGCAAGACGGACAAACATGAAAGATGTTGTAGGGAAGCTACAAAAGATCAGAATTCAACTTCTCGCATGTTGAACATGCTCTTGGCAACTCTTGTTCCTAATAACATGTTTTGGCAACTCCTACACTTCTTTGTTCTTATTAGCTAGCTTGCTGATATCCCCCAGTGCATTCCAGTGTTTATATTCTGCCTCTTTATAACGTGTCAACACAAGCAATCCATAGTTTCTCTCTGAGTAGACATAAAGCCAAAGCAACTTTATAGGCAGATTTTCTCTAATGCCACCACAGAATTCCTTGTTATTGTAGCTTCCCCAGACCACAAATAGTTTCTTCGAGTAGCCGCTATTAACTTGATTACTTTCTTCGGCATTATAAACATTTGACCATCCATGTATTGATCTTGGCAGTAATCTTTGCCAGTAAAGTTTTGCGTTGCAGAATGGTGAGTCTTTTAATGGATAGTGGAACACCTAGATACTTGAAAGGAAGCTCACCACTCACATAGCCAAGCAGAGCTAGGATACTGCTTTTGGTATGGTCATTTACCCCTCCAGAATAGACTTGACTCTTTATCTACATTTGCTTTTGAAAGCTATCATGTTGGAACATATCCGAGTGCTCTTGTTACAGGTTCCAGTGTGAGCGACAATACATGCAGTCCCAGTAGTGCTAAAAGGTTATGGTTGACATCAACGCAAACTAAGCTACAAACTCTATAGATCTGATAAAAGGTTAGTAACCTGCACCAAGAAATTGTAGATTATTTTTAAATCTGGTGGTGGTATTAACTTTGAATAAAGTTCAATCCATCGATTAAGAAATATTGGGTAAGACATGAAATTAGAGAATAAATCTACTTATCTTTGATGGAGCTGAAAGATGAAGTGTGGACATTTCATCGAGCTTGATAGATGCTGGTTCATGGAAGATCGAAGCTGATGCATCAATTTTACAGCAATGAGAGGATAGGATTATACAGTCGATTTGCAACAACCGGAAAATGCAAAATCCACATATTTCAACGTCAAGAACTTGAACGGACAGATATTAATTGAAATGGAAAAAGAAAAGATTGGCAGCCATGGAAGATGAATTCTACCATAGAAGCAATTCAGCAAAATTGACATGTGAATAGATTTCACTTTCCTAATTTAAGTGCTTTGATTGAGTATATTTTGTTGTATTTGAGCCAGGCCAATTTTTGGGCCTGGTCTTGAACACATTTGTGTTTTCCTAATAAAGGGCATTCAGCCCAATTTTAATAATAATAATTAAAAAAAAAAAACATGGCTCTGCCGGTGCGAGGAGTATTTTGCTCGCCTAGACCATATAAGTTAGAGATCCAAGTAACTGAAGAGTCAAATGACATCAGTCAATAAACAAAAATGTTGTGTACTATTTAAGAATAAAAATTTATAAAAATGTCTCTAAAAGAAAGTAAAATTTAGCGTTAAGGGTCGTGGTGGATGAACATGATTCCTCCCCCTATAATCGATCTTGGATTTGCACTCTGAATTTGAAAATAATCTTGGTAGAAAGTGCTTCCCGTTTAATGGATCTTACGCAATAGGAATTTGGATTAGGGATGAGAGGGTACCTAGTTTGAAAATAAAATGTGGGAGAAGAATATTCATTAGAAAGTTTGAAAATAAAATAGACTGAGTTTTATATTATCTAAAAAGATAATAGAATTAATTAATTATACTGTCACATAAAATTCTCTTCCTAATTAATATACATAACTTTTGTGGAAGACAACTTGGGAAGTCTTTTGGATTGATTGGATGAATAAATTTGACACCACAATTACAGTTGCAAGACTCTGTGTATTTTTGATCTTGGACAATTTTGTAAAGTCTTTGGGGCCACATTACCAGGAAAAATCCATAAAATGATAACAACCAATACAAATTATTTTTATGTATTCTTTTATTACAAAAAATTCATAAAAACTTAATCTTAAAATTTCATGATAAATATAAACAATAATTAAAAGTAAGTTCAGTCATGCTCAAACAAACTCCTTTTATTACCATCCAACAATTATGGTTTGCAAGACTTGGTAGATTCCAATTATACATTCTTGATTGCTTGGATGAGAAAATGGAAGTATCATTTGAATGAGAATTGACTTGCCGTCTCGTAAAAGTTTTTGGAGTTTGGACCTACTAGAGAATAATTTTGCCACCATTATTACGGTTGTAAGATGGTCAAGTCTTTGAGGTCCGCATAAGTTAGGGAACCAATTAACTGAAGGGCCAAATGACAACAAGCAATACAAATTAATTTTATGAACTTTTCAATAATAAAAATTTATTAAAACATCTCAAAATTAATTTAAAATTACCATCAATGTTTATGGTGGGATGGATCATATGAGTCCTCTTTTAATTATAGGTCTCAGGTTCGCATGCTGGATGTGAAAACCCCGTTAATAAGCCTTTCAGATTAATAGTTGATACGAGTAAGATCATGATCATGGACACTTTTTGAGTATTTTGAAGAACACCTAAAGAGTGCACAAGTCTAAGTGTGAAGGAGGCCCAAAACCGTCTCAAGCACACTCCATGGGCTGTTTTTTGGAGCCCTTTTCATTGAAGGGTGTTTTAGTCTTTTGTCTTTTACTATGCAATGTAATATAAATTGAACATTGTAGGGTTTTAGTTGGTAGTTTTTTATGAATGTTGAAGAAAGAACACTCCTCTTAGAGAGAGAGAGTCCACAACCGAAACTAGGGCATAACATAAGGCTGGATTCTCTTGTGATTTGTGGACTGTTTTGAGGTGTGATTTCGTGTTTCCTTGTTTGTTCCGTATCACCAGTAGACATCATAGTCGAAAAATGCTGAAATAACAACAATTATGCCATTTGGAAAATCCGTGGAGAAAAATATAATGTCGAGATAATAAGAGAATCCTCCTTTTTAAACAAACTAAAAAACATTTAAACTAAAAGAGATAGAAACTGTCTAGAAAACACGACACTAAGCTGTGATATATATTTGCTTAGCTGGAACACTTCAAACCCTTACGCGCATAGTGTGTGTATTCATGCAGTGATCCAGCTAGCAAATATATGGCACAGAAATATGGTAAAAAATGATCTAGGGGGTGATAGGACCCATGCAAAGTTAAGATGTGTTACAACAAAATTCTCCAAAATTTAGGTATATTTCAGACTATTCTCCCTAAACCATCTTAATCATGTAAAAATAGTTATCAAGCATATAATATAAGTTTATAAAAATTAACTTATTAGAGGAACATGGCATACCATTTTTGCACCATACAATTCTAAAGAAAATAAAGAAAGACTTGGTTAACTTGCACAAGTCTGTCTGATTAAGGGAATTTATGAACCATATTTTCAATTGTAATTGAAACATGCAAGACTTCGTGAAATTAGAATTGATATGACCAGTGGTGGAGCCATATGTTTGTTGAAAAAATACATTATGTAGCTAGGTAAAAATATATATATATATTTTTAATGTAAATATTACATATTGACACTCCTTGACATGTCTCTACCATTAGTGTGAGGGACATATACGTACCATTTCATTAACGGTAGCGGCATACATGTACCTAATGTATGACGGATGATATATATGTACCATTTATCATAGTTCGAGGATATATTTGTCCCTTTAGTAGAATATCTGACGCTTATCGACACTAGTTAGATGTGGCTAAGACAACCAATCAGTGATAACATCAACAGTCGTTTATCATAACATCGATAAAGAGTACATAAATGTCTTCACAAAACAACAACATAGCCAAATAGTAGTATAGCGTTACATATTAGCCAAGCAGCTCACCAAATATCTCCAGAAGTAGACCCTCTAGATGCAATCAAGCATCATGGTCCAGTCGTGCTTGTAATGCATGAGTGTGGAAAGCATGCCTTATGTGACATAATACGATGCCATGTAGAACAAGAATTAGCCACGTAGAACTTTTGTAGAAGGCAACTTGGGGAGTGTTTGGACTTATTAGAGGAATAACTTTTTCACCCAATGTATGGTGTAAAGACTTGGTGTACTTTTGGTCTTCTCCAATTTTGTCATGTCATTGAGGCCCACATAATTTGAAAAATTCCCTAAAATTATAATAACCAGTACAAATTAATGTTGTGTATTCTTTTATTAAAAAAGAAGTTCATAAAAATATACTCTAAAACAAGTCAAAATTTCAAACAAATTATATAAACTATAGTTAAAAGCTCCTTTTATTACCATCCCATATAAAAGTCTATAGGTTCTTTCCTAGCTAGAGATAAAAGGATTATGAGCATATAAATATGCAAATCATGTGAAAATATTTCTCGAGAGTATAGTAAAGTTAGTAAAATAAACTTATTGGAGGAATATGGCATATCATCTGAGATGGACTTCTTATGGGACCAGGTGCCATAGATACTATTTTTAGCCGTCTTTGTGGAATAGTTTAAATATCATCAAAACTTGAGGAATGCAACACAACTATGAGAGTCATGCATCATATGGACATTAAAAAAATCTCCCTGGATCAGTACTCATGCACACATCATTTGAGGCAAATCATTTGGGATTCATCATCATCAGCAAAAATTCCAATACATAAATATGCTCTTTAACTTGACGTCAAATCACATCTATGACCTTCAACTTTGGGTGCGTACAAGTAGACACTTAAACTTGTTCAAAGTTAGACAAGTAGACACACACGTTCTATGTCACATTATACACGTAGGACGTCATGTAGGACAAGAATTGACCACGTAGAACACTTTAGTAGAAGGCAACATGGGGAGTGTTTGGACTGAGTAGAGGAATATCTTTTTCACCAAATGTATGGTTGTAAAGACTTGGTGTACTTTTGATCTTCTCCAATTTTTTCAAGTTTTTGAGGCCCACATAATCTGAAAAATTCCCTTAAATGATAATAACCAATAGAAATTAATGTTGTGTATTCTTTTATTACATTTTTTCTCTTAACACTCTTGTTGCTTATGGCTAGTTCAACCATGACCCAAACCAACATTACTACTGATCAATTGGCTCTTCTATCCTTGAAATCTCAAATCATTTCCTACCCCTCTCACTTCTTGTATGAAAACTGGTCTCCCGCCGTTTCTGTTTGTCATTGGGTTGGAGTCACCTGTAATTCTCGCCACCATAGAGTGAAGTCCTTGAATCTTTCTAACATGGATCTTATGGGCAGTATTCCACGTGATCTTTGAAACCTCACAATTCTTGTCTCTCTTGACTTGGGAAGTAACAATTTCCATAGAAATTTGCCTCAAGAAATGACACGCTTGCGCCGTCTTAAGTTTCTTGATTTGAGTTTCAACAACTTCCGAGGGAAGGTTCCTTCTTGGTTTGGATTCTTACACCATCTTCAAGTTCTAAATCTTAGGAATAATAGTTTCACTGGTTCCATCCCATCTTCATTTTCTAATATTTCCACACCATCTTCAAGTTCTAAAGAAGTTATAAAATTCTCTCTCGTTCTTCCTCTTGTTCTTCTAAGCTCTATGAATGGAGCCCTAGCTAATTGAGATAGTTTATCACACTTTTTTAACACACTTCAGAATTTTATCCAGTAATTGCATTAATTGAGGTATCTATGTTTGGTGGTATTAGGCATGGAGAGAAGCCAAATTAATGCTCTGTTCAAATATATTTATCTTCTATACGTATTTTTTTTCTTTTTTCTTTTAATACTTTGGTATGACCAACGATATAAAAGTTAAAATCTTAGTGGATTCTACCACGGGAGATGCAATTCTTATATCTTAGCAAAAATATATTGAACTCACTAGTAATCCACTATTTGTGTTTCTGGGTGAAATACCCAAAGAGATAAGCAATCTCACTGAGTTGGAGCTACTTAGTCTTAGGAATAATAGCTTTAGCGGTTCACTCCCAATGGAGATCTTCAACATATCAGGGCTGAGACTGATTTCTCCTCCCACCAAACATGTGTTCTGTCGTACCCAACATTGAAGAGCTTTACATGAACAACATAAATAATCTTGTTGGGACTATTCCTCATTCCATCTCCAATTGTTCAAAACATACTATTCTGGAGCTTGCTAACAACCAACTCACAGGCTTGATTCCCAATTCTCTTGGATATTTGACTCATCTACGGTTACTAAATTTAGGGGCAAACAATTTGACTAGCGACTCATCATTAAGCTTCCTGACTTCCTTAACCACTTGCAGAAAATTAACATTTCTTGATATATCTTTCAATCCTCTAAATGACATGCTTCCGGCCTCCACAGGGAACCTTTCCACCTCTCTTAGAAATTTTTACGCCAACAATTACAAAATCAAAGGGAGAATTCCAAATGATGTTGGGAATTTAAGCAGCTTATTAGACATTGATCTTCCTGGTAATAACTTGGTCGGATTGATTCCAACATCAATTGGAAACTTGAGAGACCTTCAGCGGTTTAACTTGAGTAGCAACAAATTTACAGGATTTATTGGAGATCTTATATGTAAATTGCAGCATTTGGGTGACATTTACTTGGGTCAAAATCAAATTTCAGGATCGCTACCTAATTGTTTAGGGAATATTACTTCCCTTAGGGAGATACATCTGGGTTCCAATAAATTGAGTTCCAATATACCACCAAGCTTAGGGAACCTTCAAGATCTAGTGGTTCTTCACTTATCGTCAAATAACATGGTCAGAAATTGGAAATCTAAAGTCTGTAACAAAGATGGATCTATCGATGAATCAATTCTCAAATGAAATTCCCAGAGAAATTGGACAATTGCGAAATTTGGCACACCTTTCTTTGAGACACAACAAGTTGCAAGGAACTATACACGACTCAATGAGCAACATGGTAGGTTTGGAATTCCTAGACCTTTCTCACAATAATGTCTGGAAACATTCCTAAGTCATTGGAGAAGCTTCAAAACTTGAAGTATTTCAATATTTCTGTCAACAAATTGTATGGTGAAATACCCTCGGGAGGTCCTTTCAAGAACCTCTCGAGTCAGTTTTTCATCTACAATGAAGCATTGTGTGGTTCTTCAAGATTTAGTGTCCCGCCATGCCCCACTTCATCAAAGCACAGATCAAATAGAAAAGAAATTGCTAGTTCTTTTTCTTTTGCTGAGAATTGCAGTAGTAGTTGTTCCTAGCACCTTTATTTTTTTTCTGGATAAAGCATAGAAAAGGTAAAAGAGCTCCTCTACAAGAGAAAGAATTTCATACTATGAATTGATCCAAGCAACTGATGCACTTAGTGAGAGTAGTCTGATTGGTTCTGGAAGTTTTGGCTCTGTTTACAAAGGCATTCTCAGAAATCGAACTGCCATTGCAGTTAAAGTGTTCAACCTGCAACTAGATGCGGCATTCAAGAGCTTTGATACGGAATCTGAAGTTTTGCGCAACCTACGCCATAGGAATCTCGTTAAAGTCATTACTAGTTGTTCCAACCTTGATTTTAAGGCTTTAGTGCTCGAGTACATGCCAAATGGAAGTCTTGATAAGTATTTGTATTAACACAACTACTTCCTCGACATCAGGCAGAGACTACGCATAATGATAGATGTGGCATGTGCTTTGGAATATCTTCACCATGGGTGCTCGTTGCCTGTGATTCACTGTGACGTGAAGCCTAGTAACGTCTTGCTGGATGAAGATATGGTTGCCCACCTAAGCGACTTTGGCATTTCAAAACTGCTTGGTGAAGATCAGGGTGATTTATACACTAAAGCCTTAGCAACATTAGGTTATATTGCACTAGGTATGTCTCTTAGTTTTGCTGATTACTCCTTTCTTTTTTTCCCACCTAGAAAGTATATTGCATCTTTAAATGAATTGTTTGACTGTAGAGTATGGACTGGATGGACTAGTGTCTACAAAGTGTGACGTCTATAGTTACGGGATCATGTTGCTGGAAACGTTTACCAGGAGAAAGCTTAATGAGTTTGATGGAGATCTTAGCTTGAAGCAATGGGCGAGTTATTCACTCCCAGAAGCAGTAATGGACGTTGTAGATGTCAACTTGGTAACACCACAGGGTAATCACAAGGAGCTAGATGTTGTGGCTTTAATCATGAAAGTTGCATTAGATTGTTGTGCTGAATCTCCGGCAAGAAGGACAAACATGAAAGATGTTGTAGGGATGCTGCAGAAGATCAAGATTCAACTCTTTGCATGTTGAGCATGTTTTTGGAATCTGTTGTTCCAATCACATGATTGTTGTTTTGTTTTGTTTTAGCACTTGATCTGTGAATGATTCTGTTTTCAGAAATGCTAGATGGTTGCAATAACTCTCACTGTTTCGTCTTAATATTATTGTTTGCAAGATGTTAATTCCTCTTAATATTATTCAAATTAATCGCTTTCTGGTATGCTAGATGGTTTCAATAAATTTCACTGTTTGTCTGTACAAAGGGCATAAACTCATAGAACTATAACAGATTCATGAGGAAAGTAATCGTTGTTGAAGCCAATAAAAAGGCAGCCTGGTGCACAAATTTCCCCCTATGCATGGGGTCTAGGAAAGGGCCGGACCATAAGGGTATCATACATAGCCGTACCTTACATACATATCTTTAAGAGATCTGTTTCTACGTCTCAAACCTGTAACCTCCTGATCACATGGAATAACCTTTACCAGTTACTCCAATGAATTGGTTTAATTCCTCAATTCTAAAGAAGACACTATAGTATATGTTAGTAAGTGTGGCATTACTTTTCACCACACAACTCTACAGAATATGAAAGCAAGACTATTTACAAATAATTAAGCACAAAAAAATAAAATAAAACAAGACTTGGTTGACTTGCCAAGCCTTTGGTTGATTTGGTGGTATTAGTATTGATATGTCCCAAAAATTGATGGTCAATTCAACCCATCAAAAATTTTAAAGGTCAGAGAATCACGTCTGAATTTCATATTAAGGGAAGTATTTTATTAGTAAATATTATGAATTATACAAATTAAGGTTATTTTATAGTCATGACTTTAACAAAAGTACTGCTTAACAATACAATTTTTACCAAATACATAATTCTATATTGCTAGTTTCAAATAATTTTAACTGAACACGTAATCACACTGTGTTTTATTTTTGATAACTGTGGTTTCTGATCTAACTTTTCCGCAACTCAACTAATTCCAAAGGATATATAGAAAATAATTCACTGGTAAAAACTTGACTATCTAGGAAAGAATATACTATGAACTATAGGATCTTCATAAAATATGCAAGTTGGAGCTATTTCAAGATCAGAATGACAAGGAATATCCATATCAGTATCATTATAGAAAGTAGAGATTTTACATTTTTTTTGAGCCCGGAGTTTTCCACATAAAAATACTGTGTTCAGATTTTATTTTTGTGAACCACATTTACCTACTTGTTCCACAGACAGGCAACTAGTAGAGTAAAATATTAAAATTAGTAGGGTACACATTCTTAACAGTATCTTTTCATGAACTTTTTTAAGAAAAGAACACACAAAATTAATTTGTATTGGCTGTTATCATGTTAAGATTTGTGAAGTTTTGATGATTGACAAGAGGTCATGAAACAAGTAAAGTTATGAAAAATTACTTTAAAAGAGTTCAACTTGCAAGAGAACTTTTTGTAGATAAAGAGAGGATGAAAGTTTTTTTGCAAGCTGTGGACTATGAACTTTGGAGCAGAGTTATTAATGGACCTCAGTACCCTATGAAGAAGGATACTGAAAATAAAGATATACCAAAAGAAAATGATGAGTATAATACAGATGAATTCAAGATGTTTTGAAAGAATTCAAAAGCTAAATATATTCTTATTTGTCGAGTTGGACTAGATGAATGCAACAGGATCTCCTCAGGTTGCACCACTGCAAAACAAATTTGGAACACTTGTGAATGCGTATCACCTACAAAAAAAATGAAGGAACTATGGATAAGTCTCTAGCATTAAAAGAGTAGCTTCAAAAGGTGTTTTAAGAAAGAAAAATGGCAGAACAAGAAAGGAACAATTAATAGGTGTTGTTCAATATCTGCTATCTCAAAAACACACAAATGAACAAGGCACAATACATAAATCTGCCCTTTAACTTGACCTCATATTACACCTACAACCTTCAACTTTGAGTGTGCACAACTAGACACTTTAACTAGTATAAAGTTGAACAAGTAGACACATATGTCCTATGCGGCATCCTACATGGCCAATTCTTGTCATACGTGGCGTCCTATGTGTATTATGCCACATAGGAAGTGTGTGTTTACTTGTTTAACGTTATACAAGTTTAAGTGCCTATTTGTGAACACCCAAAGTTGGAGGTCGTAGATGTAATTTGGTGTCAATTTAAAAGGCATATTTATGTATTACGCCAATAAGCAAATGAGTGAAAAAAAAAAAACGACAACACAAGAGAATTGATATCCTTCCCTGGAAATAATTCTGAGAACACAAACTTGCTCAAGACCTCAACTTATTCAAAATCCTAGATCAGCCTGAAAATGTGGCCCGATGGGATTGAGGCCATTAAAACTTGTGGATTCGTACATTAATCTCAAGTTAATCTATGCTATAAGAGGATCATAATTAAGTATGTAGGATATAGGTAAAAAATTTATTGAGTTTCCATGAGCGCGTAAATTCTGTCCTAGTTCCATTTTTTTCAATGTTCGATATTCGTATTGATGCCAAATTCCAAATACGTACCACGTGGTAAGGCACAATTAAGAGGAAGCACTCCCTGTCAATTTTATTTTTTAATATCCGAGACCTCGAATAAAAGATGGAGGAAACATATTAATTCTATCTCATCACAACCCTTCAAGGTAATTAACTTTTACTTGCTTCAAAGATGTTTATGTGTAATTTTTTTCATAAAAGTACTACACAACATTAATTTGTATTTGCTGTTAATATAATTTAACTCTTCAGTTACTTGGATTTCTAAATTTCATTTTTAGGATACGTGGGCCCCGCATCCACAATTATGGTGGCAAATTATTCCTCTATTCGATACAAACTCCATAGACTTGTACAGGACTGCAAGTCAACCAAGTCTTGCTTTCATTTTCTTTACAACTGTGTGATGAAAAGTATAGTGATATATCTACTAAAAAGTTACCCCGTCCGTCCATCTTTACTTATCCACAAAACAAAAAATAGATGTTTTACAATACTTGTCCAGTAGAGACATTTGCATTGGAACCGAGACTAATCCGAATTCATGCCATGCAAGGCCCATTAAAGGGGTTTCCACATCCAGCATGCGAACCTTGATGGTAACTTCTACTTGTTTTAGAAATGTTTTAATAAATTTTTATTATTAAAAAGTTCATAACATTAATTTGTATTGGCTGTTGTGATCATTTGGCTCTTCAGTTAATTGGTTCCCTAACTTAAGTGAGCCTCGAAGACTTGACAAACTTGCAACCATAATAATTGTGGAAAAATCTATAATATATTATTAATAACAGAGGATGCATCCCTCTCATAGACCCAAATGTTAGCTTTTAATTCGTCCAAGTGGCAGATTTTTATTCGTCCAAGTGGCACTTTTAAAATATCACAGTTACCCTGTGAGAGATTTTTATTCAAATTTGCAGTTACTTCAAGTTTTACTGTCACATCTTTCTTAAAATTCAATTTACAGTTTTTACTGTGATTTAATTTTTAATTTTTACATAATAATAAAGAGAGAAAATAAAATAGCCAATAAGATATTTTTACTTTCCTGGAAAATCAAAATTAATAATTTTTAAATTAAAATACATGTTTATCTCGACAGTCAAACCACTCAACTGCACTATTAAAATAATAGCCGATGGATTTTCTTACTGTAGACTCAAATTAAAACTCTCAAAAACAGTTTATTGTTTTCTCTTTAAGGAAGGTTTAATTGTCCTCTCAAATCTATAGGATTCTCAATCCTTATATAGATATTGTTTGCAATGTTGTCAATCGAATACCCTTCCCCTTGCTCTCAGTTCTTCTTTGTTTGTGTATTTTTAACCTACATCTGTATCACTGCTCACATATTGAATGAAAACCCTCACTGGGGTACGTGATCTGCTTCCTTTATTTTTTCCCCTAAAATCTCCTGATATGTTCTTATTTATAATGTAAAGATCAATGATTTGTGTGCTCTCTCTCATTCCAAAACAAGTGCAAATCGTTTCATTATTGTGTTATACCTATTCCCTCAAAATGTATATCTGGAAAGTAAGAAAATCGAAACTCTGTTTTATTTGTTTGTCCTAATCGTGCTCTTTATCTTTTTGTAATTTTGACAACAATCGACTGTTATGAACTTCCAGAATTTCTTCTATACAATCTACTTCGTGTGTTTCTTTCTTTACATCAAAGGAGTTATTGTCATGGAAGAACAAACATTCAAAAGGTAAAATTTGAAATCAATATATATATATATATATATATATATATATATATAT
>NC_061114.1:4597873-4603775 GCF_002878395.1 Capsicum annuum | reverse complement strand
AAATCAATATATATATATATATATATATATATATATATATATATGTATGTATGTATGTATTTTTGTTTTATTTTCATCAAATATTGGAGATTGTGGTTGCTAAAGTTCGCTTCGTTTTTAGTAATTGTAGCAGGTCGTTCGAGTATCTAAGAGATCTATTTTGGTTGAAGGAAAGATCAACGACTATTATCATTACTTGGTACTTCATTGTTTAAGTTAACTTATACAATCAACTTTTACTTCTGCTCATTATTGTGTCAACTATCGTAGTTTCAACCAATGAGGATTTAAGAGATTGTTACTACTTGAACTTTTTAAAAGATCGTTGTGATGTACAGGGCTAAGAAGAGCCCTATAAAGACCATAGCGACAATAACCAATTTTATCAACAGTCATGCGTTTAAAGGGCTGCATTTTTTGCATACTGAGATAACGACATTCTGAATATGAGTAATCAAGCACAATGTCGTTCATGATAAAAATGTTCTCCTTTTGAATTTCTGTCACGCACATGTCATATATTAGATCATGAATCTTAATTGTAATTTGATTAGAGTAAGTGTGTTTCTTAATTGTAAGTGTTCTCTTTATTCACATTTCATTTATAACTCATAATTTGATTAGAGTAATTTTTTCACCTATAAATATAATTTAACTTGGTGTAATATTCTTAATTGTAAGTGTTCTCTTAATTCTACTGATTCTATTTTACTATGGAAGTGTTCCCCTGGACATATGAACATATTCTCATTTGATTTATGCCAATATATTTGTACAAAGTTTGAATATTTAACTGACATCTTTGAGATCTGTGTACTTTCCAAATAACCTCTTCTTCCCTTAATTCATCTAATAGCACCACAAAAAAAAAAGCGACATTATTCCACAGATTCAGATATCGTTTTTCATTTTCTCAATCTCAATTTGCTTTTCCAATAAGTGAAAAGAAATCAACATCAAAGTGTTCAAAGGAAAACCATGAAACAGATAAAATCAACACGACATGCGGCGGATTCCTGATTTTTACATTTCATTTATAACTCATAATTTGATTAGAGTAATTTATTCACCTATAAATATAATTTAACTTGGTCACAGATAAATTTGTTGTCTTCTAATATAATGTGTATATTTGTTGCCCTTGAAATTTAGAGAAATTCTCGACTGATCTATTTGTCTTCTTATTTGTTTGTTTGGTACAGGTATTCCAATTTCTTTGGATGATATCATTTAATAGTATTACAATAACTTTGAACTTTTTCTATTTTTTATGGTTGATATTTTTTTTATATACAAATTTGATACAAGTATGATCATGATCATGACACTTTTGAGTATTTTTGAAGACTAGTCACTAAAGGCCCTTTTTGTCATTTTGTCTATTACTGTAATGTACTATAAATAGATCATTGTAGGGTTTATTTCTTTAGTTGATCATTATTATTGAAGAATACTTCTCTTAGAGTGAGAGAGAGTCCAATTGAAACTAGGGCATAACATAAGGGTGGATTCTCTTGTGTGTTGCATTTTGCTTGATACGTTGGTGCCTGGGCGGTGGACGCCTCTCTTGTGTCAATTGTAAGAGTTAGGTGTTTGTTGTGTGAAGTTTTAAAGGTCCAAGAGTGGAATATGCTCTTGGGTAGTTAAGACTACAGCAACACTTGTCTAACTACCTATCTTGTATCTTATTTTAGTTTCGGCTTCTTGTGTGGTTAATATAACCCGTTTGTTCTTATTGCTATTGTAATATTGTGGAGCTTCATCTTGTGTTGCTAAACTTGTTGTTGGCTGGCTGTTTTGGTGTATTAACATCTTGTATCCTCTTCTTTCTTGTTCTAGATAGTAAATCTGAGAGAGGTCCCCATTTGGTCCTCAATTTGTTGTGATTTGTGGACTGTTTTGGGGTGTTATTTCGTGTTCCCTTGTTTGTTCCGTATCATTTGGTATCAAAGCAAGGTTTGATTTTGTTGGAACAAAATCAATCTTGGGATTGTTATCTTGAAAAAAAAAAAGTGTTCACATTTTTAGGGTCTTTCAAAAAACTTGATTTTTGTGTGTTTCTAGTGTTAGATCTTGTTCCCTAACACTATGTTATTGGATTATAGAAATTAAAAATCCCAACAAACAAAGAAGTGTCAAAATCGAAAATCCTCCAAAAATATACTAAACCCATTTTTGATCCTAGGTCAAATTTTGAGTATTTAATTTTGCATTTTTCTTGTGTTTTTTTGTGTTAGATTTGTGTTCTCTAACACTATAGGAGTATAGGGTTCTAATTTGAGATAAATTGGAGGTTATTTGAGCCATCCACCAATGTTGAGCTTGAGTTTGAAGAATCTTGAAGATGGGATCTCATTGTGGGAGGTTGTTTTGAAATAACGTGTGTTTTGTGTTGTAGGTTTTGCATTGTGTTGTTGTGTGTGACGTTGCGGACTGATTTGGTATCTTGATTGGACCGTAACTTGAAGGGTTATTTTTGATACCACCACAATGGAACCCGAGGCCTCAAATGCTCAAACAATGGATAATAATGCCATCAATCTCATTTTGTCTCGCCTTGAAACTATGTCCCGAGATATGGCTAGGTTGAATGTGAGTCTTGAGAAATTAGATATGGATGTGGCATTAATGAGTGGGAGATTAGAACGTGTGGAAAGCCAAAGGAGTCGACCTTCTACCCCTCAAAACATTTCCCCAACTAATACTCCCGAGACCTTGCACCAAATGCAATATACACCAATTGCCATAAATCAAACCAATCTTTACATCCGAAGCCGAGAACAAGATAGACCAAGCCATCCTCCACTCCACCAAGTCCAACAAGAAGGGCTTGAAACCCAAATTCCATCACCAAACCTGAGCCCTCCCATCCAAACTCCACTTGACCAAAGACCTCACTATCCAAATCCAATCCCGCCACTACAAGCTCCACTTAACCCAAATAGACCCATCCATGTTGAGGGCTATGGTAGGGGAGGACAACATGATAGTTATGGGTCGTATGATGATGTTTACTTGAGGGAAGAAA
Source organism: Capsicum annuum (assembly GCF_002878395.1). Classification (NCBI taxonomy): domain Eukaryota; kingdom Viridiplantae; phylum Streptophyta; class Magnoliopsida; order Solanales; family Solanaceae; genus Capsicum; species Capsicum annuum. Next base: position 4,600,747 of record NC_061114.1, on the reverse strand, counting down.
GAATGAGGTGTAGACATGGGGAGTTAGGCCGAGAGGTGAGAGATAGCCACCCAAACCGAGATGTAGGTCTCAATTCCATCAAAGTGAGCTTTCCCATTTTCAAAGGTGAGAGTGATCCTGAAGCCTACCTTGCATGGGAGTCATATTATGACAAGATCTTCCAACTTAATGATCTCATTGAAGAAAAAAAAGTTGTTATGCTATAGCTCACTTCGAAGGGTATGATAATATATGGTGGGAGTGCGTTAAAACGGTTTGGGAATGAGATGATTGGGGGACAACCTCCTCCTTGGTTTCGATTGAAGAAGCTTATGCGACAAAGGTACTTGCCCAAGACTTATAGGCATGAGCTCCTTGCTAAATTGTACAATTTTAGGTAAGGGAACAAGAGTGTCATGACTTACTACGATGAATTTCAACAATTGATGTTGAAACTTGACCCCCGAGGTGAGCAAGTAAGTCATGACTTTGGGCGCTTCAAGGTTGGGTTAAACACAGACATCTCCACTTGCCTGGCGCTTCACAAATTCGACACCATAGATGACATCTTTCATGCGGCTTTAGAGGTTGAGAGGGAGATCAAAGATAACTCATTCATGGCTACCCAATCCAAGGCCACCAAAGTTGTCCAAAAACATCCTCCAAGGTATGAAGGTAAATTGAATTCTACCTCCAATCCCAAGGGATTTCAATGCTTCAAATGCCAAGGGTGGGGGCACAAGGCTAGTGAGTGCCCAAAATGGAGGAACGTAGGGAGGGAAAATTGTACTATCTTGGGGAAGAAGTAGTAATTGAATCGGCTAAGGTTGATGGCAAGCCTCAAGATGGAGAGCAAAAAGAGGTTAAAATGCAAGGCGAGGAAGATGTAGAAGATGTGTGGCCGAGTGAAGGAGATTGTGAAGTGCCTTTGTAAAAGAGGTGAGGTTATGAATTTGTGGGAAAATTCCCCTCAAGATGGAGAGGATGATACAAGTATGATCATGATCATGACACTTTTGAGTATTTTTGAAGACTAGTCACTAAAGGGCCCTTTTGTCATTTTGTCTATTATTGTAATGTTGTATAAATAGAACATTGTAGGGTTTATTTCTTTAGTTGATTATTATTATTGAAGAATACTTCTCTTAGAGTGAGGGAGAATCCAATTGAAACTAGGGCATAACATAAGGGTGGATTCTCTTGTGTGTTGCATTTTGCTTGGTACGTTGGTGCTTGGGTGGTGGACGCCTCTCTTGTGTCCATTGTAAGAGTTAGGTGTTTGTTGTGTGAATTCTTAAAGGTCCAAGAGTGAAATATGCTCTTGGATTGTTAAGACTACATCAACACTTGTCTAACTGCCTATCTTGTATCTTGTTTTAGTTTCGGCTTCTTGTGTTGTTAATGTAATCCGTTTGTTCTTGTTTCTATTGTAATATTGTGGAGCTTCATCTTGTGTTGCTAAACTTGTTGTTGGCTGGCTGTTTTGGTGTATTAACACCTTGTATCCTCTTCTTTCTTGTTCTAGATAGTGAATCCGAGAGAGGTCCCCATTTGGTCCACGATTTGTTGTAATTTGTGGACTGTTTTGGGGTGTGATTTCGTGTTCCCTTGTTTGTTCCGTATCAAAATTTGAGACTCAAGTAAAGTTATTTTATGTGCTTATTCTTCTCTTTTTAGGTATTCCATTTGTCACCAATAATATTTGCTCATGGAATATTTAAATTTCATTGATTTTTGCTTGTGGGTGGTTTACTGCCTTTGTGACGAAAGCTGGTGGATTTTCTTTATTTTTTATGACGAGCAACCCACTTTTCTAATACATGACAATAGACTAATAGCTATCGGCTAAAGCTTCTTACCGTAACAGTTTGTTCTTAGAATTCACTTCAAAAGTGTTTTAGTAATTATTCATGTACAAATAATGACTATTATATATAGCGTTGTTGATTTGATATATCTTTTCGATTTTATTTTTCAGTTATGCATATTGTTTCTTGCTGAAAAGTTTATTGATGTAGTTTGTCGATGTATCTACTTCTATTTCCACCATCAGTGCTAGCAACTACTACAATCTTTACCAATAAATGCACTCTCGATTTATCTAAGGAGTCAAATAAAACCTTCGAGTAGCATAGCAGCAACGGTAAAGATCATCTTTCGTAAGTGTAGTATACTTTTGATTAAGTGTCAATTTATTGGCAAATAGACAGATGTTTACAGTTCTGAAAAAAGTTGAAACATGTCTAACAAATTCATATAATAATAGAATATTTTGCAGTTTTAAATTTGTCTATACTTTTTATGTGGATTTCTACACTTCATATCATAACTATAACATGACAAAAGACAAACAATAAGTTGTGTATTATATAGTGAAAATTTTATGAGGTCATGATACTTTGAAAGGGAACAATGGAAAAAAATTGTTAAGGGGGTTCTCTTCCAAGACCAAGAGGATAAGATTGAAGAATGGAGCATCGGTTGTTGATAATCTAACTGCACAATTTTCTAACGATGTCATACAAGTGGTTAAAAGAAAAAACATGATTGGATGTGGAGGTGGGGGGTTGTATAAACAAAAAGACAACCATGCAAATTTACAGGTATGTGCTAATATACTTTTTACAAGCTCCAATTTAACCATTTGAGTTTATCTGATGTCTCCTTCATCATACGTACATGGAGAAATGTATTAGGAAACAAAAGAAATCTACAACAGGCAAAGACAAGTGAAGCTGAATCACGTTATACAGACAACACAACACTTTTGCAATTACTTATAGTCCTGAAAATTATATTCTTCTATTTTCTTTTCTATATTCATGCGACTATAGCCGTTGTAGTAGTAGAAAAGCTTCTACCTTCAAGCATGTACTTTATAAAAAAATTAAGAAA